>NW_026542602.1:80261226-80549285 GCF_028750875.1 Macrosteles quadrilineatus | reverse complement strand
ATACTAACACTAGGTACAAAAGATACTTAACACTAGGTACATGACATACTTAACACTAACAAGTTGGATCTAACTCATACTGTTCATCTTCTTCAAGACTTGCCCTTGTACAGTATTCTGTGCCCACTCACCTTCAATCAACTCACAGTGTGGTTGCAGAACTATTCAGTTTCTTCCTCTTGAAGTTTCTCCTCAGAAATTCATACTCATCCATGGTTGCATTCATCTCCTACATTTCATCATGTTTATGATAGTAAAATGCCAAAGGATTTGCCATGAAGAAATGTTTGATTCTTCATGGCAAATCCTTTGGCATTTTACTCTAAAAATCCTTTCAACTATTTGGATCCTTTTTGTTTTACTGAAGCAATACATCAGGTCTCTGTGTGGTTTTATAACCTCCCATTTTCCTCAGGAGTTGGAACTTGGTCGCTTACTATAGTGATTTCCTGCTTGTTCTTATGTAGCAATAGTGATAAGAACGGAAGAAGTCTGTCAAGTTTTCGCTGATGTACTGATGTATGTATGTCTTCCGGAATGGAACAAATTGACTCAACTTTCTTGAATCTGTATTCTTCCTCAAAATAATTTTTCAGGAGGAAAAATTTCATGTTGCATTTACTGTGTCAGGGAATGAATTAAATAAATAGTTTCTATGGAAACATATATTTACTGTCAGTATGCCATTGTTCAAAAACCTTAAACCATTTACAATGGATAGATCAAGACTTCAATTAATTGTTATATATGTTTAAGCCAGATTTACTATAGAAGCAAAGGTATTTAAATTGAGCCTCCAAAACAGAGTTTACTGCTGTCAATTAGGGTCTATTGATTTATGACATAGGCCGATACCAACCTTTACATAATCAAGCCTAGCAGAAAGCTCTACTTTTCCTATACTCTAATATGAGCAATGTTTGCTTGTATGTATGTATGCTTGCTTGCACAAATATCTAGAAAATGGCTTCGACAATTTCCTTCAACCGTTAAGATAATTTATTTCTGGCCAAAAAACAAGTTTCATGCAGTTGAAACTGCCAACAAACATCTAATTACGTAAAAAAATGAAATTGAAAGTCAAACATGTTTTGAGTTTCAAATAAGGAACAGAGAGTTCAGTATAAAAAAAACCAGGAAAAAAACGTTCTCTTCTTTAGTTGAAAATGCTGTCAGTAACAGTGAAATATTAAATATTCCAACGTTTTGTGTATAGTGTAAAGTATTGTGTTTCTTGTGCCAGTTTAAACTCTTTCCCATTCAGGTAAGCCTGCTAATCACTAAAAAATTCTAAAAACCTAGACCCTTGTGCTCTATGTTATATACTTAACCTCAAAGTGTAAAGTTTTAGTGATTCTTGTGCACAGAAAAACACTTTTCCATTCAGGTAATCCTGTTTTACAAAACATTCTAGCAATTTATACTTATAGCACCAATCAAAATGTTAATGTTGGTTCCACTCTATACAAAATAATGTGATTTCCACTCTCAGTTTCCTAATGTAATACATCACTGCATTCTATTGTTTTTTCATAAAAAAAAATTAAAATCAATGAAGACAGATGCTTATGCGACTGGACACAACGTATTATGTTGGTATAAATAAGTAATTTAATGCTTGTTTTAAGGGTCAAGTTTTGTCCTGGCAATTTTTAATTTTGAACTTGGAAAACTTTTAATTGTCTTTGAATTTTATTTTGATGGGACGCTGGGCTTGCTAGTGGCGAAGTAGGTAAAATGAGAGTTGCCAAAGTTATTTTGCGTTATTAATAAAAATACCCAAAGATATATTAGATCTTAGATATATATTTGGTAGCTAATCAAAAAGCAGATATATAGATTGCAGGATTGAATTTAGGACTTTCAAATACTGTAGACCGTTTTAATGATATCAGCTACTGTACATTATGACATTGGAGTACTTATGCAAATATGTATCATCAGTGCAAATGCAACCAGCCGCCACATTTGTGCGATATCAGTCCATGGCACGAAACTAACTGTTACTTATGTGTCGCTGGTGTATATTAATAGAAAATTATTTGTTATCATGGTAAAAATATTGCAATTTCCTCAATATATCCCAGACATTTATTTTTTCTGCCACGCTCTGGTCCCCATAGTGACAGTTAATAGAGATTCCCCTGAATATAGTTTGTGTTTTGTATTTATTTTTATTGTAGTTATTATGTAACAAGTAGCCTGGTTTGTAAGGTATACATTACCCCGGAAGTGTCTAAAAAAAATCTAAAACATTTGATCCCAAAGTGAAAATTTCTAATTTCACCAACTACCATTTACTTTGTTCTTGAGTCAATTCTGCAATCCCTGGTTCAAATGGTGTGATTTAAACCCCCGGAGGATGGATATCCTTTAGACCAGTCAGTCAGTCTCTCTTGATAATTTGACAGTTTTGGTTCTGGAATGTCGGTGAATCAACTACACTAGTAGGTTAGGAGTTACTTTCATTTGATTTAACTTAAGGAGTCAAAAGAATCTATTTGTGTTCAAATTAAGTTTACAACCGTACTCTATACAAAAGTTCAAACATAAGAAACTAAATTGTTAGGCTATATACGTGCAAGGATTGTTTCCTTACATATGGCTTGGCTAGTTTATTTTTAACCTTGGGCAAATTAAATAACTACTAACAGATTTAATTACTTGCCATGTGAATTCATGCTGTTTATATTTCAAGGTTATAGCGAAATTCCCTGTAGGGAAGAAGCTAATATCGTTTGTGGCACAGAACGATATGCCCGGGACTGATTTACATTTTCATTTTGATGTCCAGTGCCCAAAACACTTCAAATTTATGTAGTGCCTTTATTTTATATACCTATCTCATCTGTATACATAGCAAGATAGATAGAAATGGGATGTTAACAGGAGTTTTAAATGATCAAAAACTGGTAAAAAAAATTTTTTTGACTTAAAACATTGAAATGCCCAATTTTTACATTAATCTATAATAATATGCAAAATACAATTTAAAAAATTCTGTTATTTGATTTTGTAAATAGATTTTTGTACCTATTAGTGCAAATTATTTACATACATTTCTGGAACTTGTTCAGATTAAGCTGACATTCCGATTACACTTGTTCGGGCTAGTGGGACACACAAGTGAAAAATGTCTCCTTGCTAATGATAAAGTGAAAAGTGAATTGATTAGCTATTTCCCCGTTTACAGGGAGACACAATTTACAGGAATTGGAACATCAAAATACGTTTTTTTACCTATTCTATCTTATAATTTAGTTGTGATATTTTAAACACCATGTGTGATTGGAATCATGACCTAATTTCAATAGAATACTTCATAGCGAGTTGTAATATTTTATTTAATAATAATTTGATCATCACTTGAGATTTTGCTTTTGTGTGTCACACATTTGTTTCCATTTGCTTATGTAACATATCTTGTATAACCACTAACTCCTCATTATTTTAAGCAGATGTTACGTTTTATCATATTGTACCTAGTTAGTATATAACGCCTTAGATTGATTGTTCAGCTTTTAAATCGTCAATTGAAAGATACAGCTCAGGAGGTCGGGGTCACTTATAAAAAATATCCTGAGTGGTTTAAGAAGGAAGTTGAAAAATCATTATAAGTTTTTGATTTAACAAAATTGTATAACTACAGTACTAGAACGGACAATGTTCAATTTGTAAAGAAAAAGTTACAATTTACCCAATAATTACTACTGTTTACTGTGTTGACTGCAAAATAGAATTAGAGACCGCGAATGGAAAGACACCAGATCCTGTTGCAACAGAAATCAAATTTCAATTTCGTCCAGATTTCTGATTACGACTTATTCATTGCGGAGTCCGATTACCGAGTGTGTCAGATGTTTTGAGTTAAACTTGTATTAAAAAAGTTTGCCATTTTAATATAACCATTTGAGTTGTCAAGTCTCCTAGAGATCAGATGTTTCTTAATATAAGCCAGGATAATTATCATTAGCCCCATAGTTAGTTGTACATATGCATTTTACCTCTTAATTTTACTTTGAAACCTGCTAACATCTGTGGAAATCTATGATATGGTAACCCAATTTATATGAAAACATTTATGAAGTTTGAACGAATAATTTATTGTTCATTCATTGATGGAATTAACTGTTGATTTTTACTTTTCAAATGTGAAAGTGATCTTTAAAAAAAAATATACAACATATTAGCTTTTATAATAATCAACTAGTGTTTTGGCTTTGTAATGTCACAGAAAAACACTGTGTTTTACATAAATGTGACCAGTTTGCCTTGAACCTCATGTTGTTTATTTACCATAAGCAGGGTATAGAGAGTTTAAAGGTTTTGGATTATGCTTTGGCAAGGATCTATATACTGACTTTAACCCTATGAGTGTACCTAACATCTGGAGTTATATTAGCTGTAACTTTATTACTTCGATCTTGGTTGAAGATAATCGGTGTATTATTTGTCATTGACTAAAATGTCTCACTAACTGAATGCTCATGGCAATCTCCACCTCCTTAGGAAAAACCTCGGCAACAATGTCATTGAAAATTTACAACAATAAAAAAGTCTGGATTATTTTTTGATTAAATGTAATTTTTTATAACAATATTTTGCATAAATGCATTTATGATTTCGTTTTCAACAGAACTTGTCTAAAATATTCACCTTGTGGTCAAATGTGTACCTGCTTACAACTCCTTACTGGTTATTATCCAACTATGAATAAATTGGTCTAATTAAAAATAATTTATCACAACATATTTTTGTTGAAATTTTTCAACACCCTTAAAGGACATCTAAAATATTACGTTGGATGTACATGTACAAAATGTTAAATGTGATGTTGATATTATAGAGATTGGAGAAGATTGTCCAATAACTGGGCAACAAGCGTTCCAAGAATGAGTCTTTCACAAATGAGATAATGTTCTCAGAAGGCAATAATGTGCTACAGTTGGCCTACTGGGAACTTACCATTTATATCTTTCTTGAAAGGAATGTTTAATCATTTTACTTGGGTCAAAGAAATGATTATAACCATTCATTTGATTAAATGTCATTCATTCACTAAAATCAAGTAGCCTAAGCTAATTAAGTAAAATTATACACCACTACTATGTATTTCTTTACTATCTTAGTACTAAGTAAAGGGTTCCGAATAAAACTATATTTCTACTAAAAATCTGTAAAATATTGTTCTTAATATTGTTATGAACTAAACTTAATTTTTGTGTAAAAATCTTAATCATCCTGCAAAGTATTGACTTCTTTTTGAAATTATATTGCAAATAATATTTTGCACCTCCAAAAATATTTTAAATTACTTTCTGAAAAATACAAAGTTTTAAAATATTTTAATATTTGATACTTGTGTTAAAATCACTGATGAATTTATTTAATGTGAAAGTGATGTAAATTTTTACTTAGTTTTTTCTTAGTTTTTCCAATTTGAAATCTAAGTTTAGTTTACCCAAAATTATTAAAATAAATATATAAACTAACTGTGTTAACGCAATCAGAAATAGAGCATAAAACCGTACCTCACTGCTATTAAATAAATTTTGTTATTCTAGGAGAAACATTTGTCAAAATTAACATGAAACAGTTATTTTATTTTATTGCTCTGTTAAAAGATTTGACAACTCAATTAATAAGCAGTTAGATGATTTAAAGCAAAGTTGTATTACACATTATCAACTTTAAAACCCAAAAAGCATTTGTAGCAAAGCCATCAATTCAGATTTTTCCAGGCAAACTTAAGAAGCAAGATCTTTAATTTGGTACGAGTTTCTAAAAAAATGTAATAGTATTTTTTACTATTCAAATTAGCTTTATAGGGTGAAAATAATAAACAGCGGTTTTTTTGTGTTTTAGTAACCAAAATAGATTATAAATGTGATAGGTATAACATTTTCCCCAATGTTAAATTTTTGGAGGATAAATTGATTGCTTTTAGATTGCTTGTTTATACAGAGTGTCCAGGTGTCAAACTCAAGGAAATGGTGCTATGACTCAATATAAAGAAAAAATCAAGGATAAAGCTTTTGAAAAAAGCTTCGTTTATCAGATATTTGCCATTTTGTATTTTTACAGAAACATTTTATCGACATTTTTAAACCAATCTTCTTGAAACTTGGTACTGTATCTATAATAAGGTTCTATATAATATTAGAATCTAATATCTAATAACAATCTATTTAAAAATATTAAACTTGGTCTAATTAAATATTTTGTATTGGCGTACATCTAAATATTTGTCATTGAAATGGGTGAAAAACGTTAAAAACTACAAAAATGTGTTTAGAAATTTTGTTTGAATACATCAATACAAATTACGAGAATCTGACAAAAAGAGACCCATTAAAAAGTGTGTTAAATGAAGCAAAATACAATTTTTTGTAAATTTCTTTAATCACAACAATGCAATTCAATAAATTTTATGTTTTCTATCACAATCAGCTGAATTAGCTGATCTTGTCTATTTATAGGTATTCATCACAAGTGGCTTTTTATGTACTTCTTAACACACATTTTGATGGACCCCAAATATTTTGTTGTCATATTCTCAATTTTTGGTATTGTTAAATTGAAAATAAAATTGTTTAATTACATTTTTGGCGTTTTTGACCACTTTTATCCATTTATTTAAACAAATTTAAAATTATCTTTTATACCTTAACATACATTAGGTACCCAGTTTATAGTATTAATGAATACAATACAATTTTGTAAATTAAATGAATAATTTTGCATAAATATTTTATCATAATCTTCAAAGATAAAAATGTTACGTATAAAATACAAAATGTTGGTAAACAGAGCTTTTTGAAACAAATCTTGATTTTCCCTTTAATTTGTCCTATAGAATCATTTCCTACGGTTTGGCACTCATGGGATATGTAGATGACAAATATATTCTGGTTTTAAGTGTATTCATAACAAGAATATTATTCATACCAGAAAATCTAAGTACAATCGTTGAGCCAATGTTATCTATACTGAATGTGCATCTAAAAGTAGGTTAAATTTATTTTATGCTACCTTTTTGAAGAAAACAGTCATCCAGTTGGCTTAATCTGCAGGTTAACTGTGACAGTTGTGTTTGTTTATGATTTTGAAGATTAACTTAATCTGTTTGGCATTACTATTTATTGTAAGGGGAGTTTGGCAGTCTACTACTATTTTACTCTAGTTGTCTAATAATAGAGCAACTCTACAGCCAAACTTGCCTCAGTCTGTTCCTACTTCTCAGAAGTGTTTGTGTAAATATACCTGATCGGATATCAAACAGTCAATGTAAGTTTAGTGTTCATTAAAACAAATCGCCATATTTAATTAATTATGTTTACTGCTTTAGAGCAGTTCCAAATTATGTAGTTTTCTTGTCAAGTTTACTATGTTTCATTATTTTAACAGTAATATTTGATTTAATTGAATGCATGCTAGTAGGTAAATAAAAAAGCTAGTTTTTCATAAACAATTAATGGATTAGTTTTTAATTGACAATGCAGTTTCAATTTATTATGTTACAAAATTGTCTCTACATTATTTTGACACATAATTTATGTTCTCAAGATCACTAGTGAATTCTAGTTTCAATATTGATCTAACTAGGGCATTGTCCTCATGGCCATTCAAAGATGATATGGCTAAGAGAAGTAACTATTGATTGGCCTTCTTGGCAAGAAAAATGATGGCTGCAATATTTATACAGTACAGCATTTACTTTGACAACAATTTGCAATTGAGTTTTGTTTTAAACTGCTTCACAGCTAATTTTAACTAATTAATTTGAGTATCTGGTTAAAACCAATAATTCCTTATGAGTCTTGAGGCCTTGAAATGCATCGAGATGTTCATTACTTTACACATTTTTACTTCTCAAAATATTTAAAATCAGGCCAATGATGAATAATTACAAAATCTGGACATAAAAAATCTCTAAAGTAGGCTTCACTTTTTAGATTCACTTTGTAAAACTTTATTATTTTTATTTTGCTTTACATTGAGTTATATTTACTGTAATTCCAAATCAGTATACTGTAACTACTAAACATGTCTACAGTAAAGGAAATTACTGAGTCAAAATTGTTTGAAAGTGAAGTTCCTGAAAAAAATTAACGTAGTGGTATAAAATAGCCAATACAAAGGATTTTTTAACTGGTGGCGTTTTGAGATAATATTTATTCTTATAAAACGTATGAATACAATATAGGTCTACTATTAAATTATTAATTCATAACTGCGAAACTAACTGTTGAATTTAATGACGTTTATTAACGCAAAATCCTAATTAAAATAGTGTTCTTAATAATGAAGTGTTTCCAATACATTTCTTATTTTATTGTATCATCACAATATGTATAATCGTACACAACTTTGAAAGCTCAATTTGGATTACGCAGGATTTCCACTTAAAGTTATGGCGTTGGCAACACGCTTTGGTTAATTATTGTCACTATCTGTGTCACACATTACTGACAATCGTTCTCAGAAATTGTTGTACTCAAATACATGATATGTCAACCACAGTGGAAATCTCGTAAATAACATAATTCAATATGAAACAGAGTATCCATCAATTCTCGTGCATTGCAAAATTGTCGTACATATAGTGTTTTTGTACGGAGGTTGGCATTCCGTTTTACCACGAATTTGTAGGCTTTGCAGTTCGAAAGGCCTCTGACGACCGCAATTAACTTCTCAATCAAAGCACGGAACCGATACACTACATGAATGAACTGGCCGTTATCGGTTCGGAAACAGTCGCAAATTTACGAATTACTGCTTTGAACAGTCCGTCGCTGCTACGGACTGAGTCACCGTCTCTCAAAAGTAAATAATCGTGTTTTTCTCACAATTATGGCACTCGTAAGTGTTGCGGTACGGTACGCATGGGAGATTATCGTGCGTGTTATGGTACATTTGCACCCCTGTTCCCCTCGCCACATTGATTAGATTGGGGTAGCTGCGCACGCGCCTGACCTGTGACGCGACGCTAGCTTGGCCTCATTGGGGTTGCAGTCTTGTCTATCGTCTCGACACCCCCGCCGTCTGATCTCGGTCGTGCATTTTTTCATTTATTTTCAGATATGACTCCCTCACCCCTGAATTGCCCGATTGGGTACGTATTTTGTCCATATTTCGCATGACTGTTAAAAGGTTTTTGTAAGTTCTGGGTTGGTGTTGTAAATGGATATAGGTTATACTCTCCAGTCTCCAATGGTATGGATTTTTATTTTTGGGGACATTGAAAATAATGTGACTTCCGTTCTTGGGTTGATGCAATGATGGCAAAATAATAGTGCTGTTAGGAATTAAAGTTTGTTTTAAATGTTAATGTCATAATGAAATCTTAATTAAATTTATTTCAATGGCCTGAAAAGTGTCAAACTTTACTATTAGTATGGTAGAACACCATATTTTAAAATCTAAGAGCCATAGGGTATTCAATATTTTACACAATTAGGTAGGCCTACTTACTTACATGTTTTCTATAAACACTTTCTTAATAATTTTAGTTTTAAACACTGACTTAAATTTAACCAATATTTAAACTGTTATCATCAATAAAATTATAGAAAATACACAGTTTTAAAGTCATAAAACACTGCCAGCTACTAGCACTTGCATTAAGTATAATTTATATACATTATTATGTTAGTAAAATAATATTTTAACTGTTACCTGTATTCTTTAGGCAGTTTTGAGCTATTTCATTTACTTAACAATTTTACCTGCAATGAACAGTTTTAAACACCTTGCATAACAATGTTTACTTGGATTTTTTTGTCTAGAAAACCAGTTGTGGGTCTATTATTTGTACTACAATTAATTGTACCCAACTTGTCAGAAGGGTTTTTAGATAGTGCTTGATTTCTATAAATCCAGGTACTTTTTTTTTGTTGCTCTAATAGAGCCCAAGCCATAAGTATTCATATTACTTATCACATGTTGTTTTATTTTGTCTGTAGTTAATTTAGTTCATGTAGCTCTTGTAGTCAAGTATGATAAAAAAATCTTACATGAGAGCAAATCCATGGACTTGGAAGTATTTTAGGTATTTGCCTACGCTGTATTCATTCAAAGTTTGTTAATTATTTTTAGGATAAAAGTTTATTTAAATCTGATTTTGCAGAAATTACAAACCAACAAATTAAGTACAACTGAATTGTATTGTAAATTAGTTTTTATACGTAAGGCAACCTTAGTTTTTGGGGTGTCTCTCCGTCAAAATTATTTATTTATGGCTGCTTAGTTAGTTCTTACCCTTAAGGATTCTTAAAAATACATTTTTTCTTGTTAGTTACTCTTAACTAGTACCATAGCACATAATTTAAAATAAGTGCTATCGTCATCATCATGCCAATTGATTGGTTAACATTTAACAATCATCACTGGTGCTGAATTCATCCAGTTGAACAATGATGTCAAATCTGAAATACAGTTGGCATTAGCCGACAGTAAAGGATTAAATTTAATTATATTAGATTCTCTTGAAAACCACCCAGGGAATGGATTAAAGGCGATTACTTTGGTAAACCATTCAAAGTGGCAAGTAATATTGGATTAACTAAAAGGATTAAGTTTGGGTTTCTCTTTCAACCCTCCAACTTTCTCGATGGTTAATGCTGTTACTTGCAATTACGTTTTGTACATCATTCTTTTGTAATTCATATTTATTTTTTAATTTTGTTTTTTAATTAATAAGTTGTGTTCTTCTAATGGCAATAATTGTAACGTAGGCCTACATAAAGATAAAAAATTAATGTCTGAAAATTTTATTTTTGTTTAGCACTATTGTTTTATAATAAGACAAAAAGTAGTACTGTAGGTTTATATTTTTTATTCATCTCGTCTCATTTACATAGTTCTTTAAACTTAAAGGAATACTGTGTTTGTTTTCTTATAATTTCTAAAATTCACAATAATAAAATAAAATACTACTAATTGTTAAATATATTATTCCTGATCAAACTGCAACTTGTGTTAAAATGGACACTATTGGCCCTTCATGTCCTAAGGAATTTTAATTGTAACTGGAACTATTTTCCTTTCATACTGTAACTCAACCTCGATCTATGCCAACTCATCTTCCAAAATCATAAATATTTTACTAGCAATCTTCTCTTGCTTTCAAAGACACCCTTATAAACTATTCATGAGTTTTAAAACTTGAACTAAAAGTCAAACTACTGTACATTCTTATTTATAGTCTGAGTTTTAATGGTCAGATAACTGTAAGTGGAACAAACTGGAAAGAATTTTACAAATATGTAGTTATTTTGAGTGATATTTTGCACATGTGAGTTTAATATAAATTAAACAAAAAATGTTAAGGAACATAAAAACTTCAATTCATAAACATATAATAAACAATATATCTTGATATTTTATTTGTTTTTACCTGGTTTGATCGTAACTTGCTTCAACTCATGGTTACTCAAAATTAATATTATGTTAATTCACTCTAACTATTTATCATTAATGTACATAAAATATTTATTGACCACACTTTGATGAATTGTGAGCTATAGCAACTGTTATGACCCTTCAACTTGGTCAGCAAGAAAAAATGAGGTAGAAAATGGAATTTTAGACACTAGCGCATTCTGTGATGAATAAAAAATTTGCGACAGCTGGTCCATATGGATGAGATTTCTACTTCAGTAACCAATTGTCAATTTCATAGATAAAACGTACTCCCATAGTAGATTTCTCATCATCATGGATCAGCTGAAGAAAATTGTATTGTCAATGTCTGGTGCACTGTAGAGGTCCTGTTTAGTTTACAAGATTTTGTTTCACAAAATTTCCGTAATTTAAAACCTCGTTTAGCCAAATAACGATCTAATCAAAAACAGTACCCTAGTTATAGGCTATAACTAAACAGTAAAGCACAAATCTTGAAATTCACCCTAAAATAATAGAAACAAACATTCTTCAACACTAACGATCAGTGTCACCTTGTCAATGCTAATACGCTCACACTTTTACAACCAATCGAAAGCTAATGCAGGTGAACTTCAAACGCTGTTGTTGTTTAGTCTCTAAACATTGTTAAATTCTGTTTGTTTAGTTAAATTGTAGTAAACACAGCCTGTTTGAGCACTTTATTGTTGTGATGCACCATAAAACCTGGCACTCAACTCACATTGACACATTGAAACACATGTTGCCAACTCCTGCAACGGAAATAACCACTAATGTCCGATGAACTGTGCATCGGACCGTCAAGAATTTTCTTTTTCCGACTTTGCTATTTCGTCTTTGTTTTATTTACGTGTTCTTTGTCCTATAAACTCGTGGTATATTTGTAGAGTTTAGTAAGCAAATCAAACTATATAGCAGAATTTTTTGTTGTGGTATTTTATTAGGTTTAATATTTATTCAATATGGTAGAAATGACTGAAGGTTTATGAAACAAGGAAATGTAAGTTTAATCAAAGCATATGCTATTATTTTAACAAACAAATCGCAAGTAAAAATGGCACAGTTTGAATATTTCTGTGTAGTTTTTTCCAAGCATGCATGTTATAATAGTGTTTTAGTAATTATTTGAAAGGAAGTAGCCTATATTTAGCTTACCTTTTCAGGAGGCTATTTACTCTTTTGATTTTTGTCAAATACTTGTTTGGTCAAGAGTCTGAAGAAATAATTGCATTCTAAACATATAAAACATATGAATTTATATAAATACCCGCACTGCAGCCAACCTCCAGACTAAGAAAAATTTTCATTTGTCTGATTATATTTTTACTAAAATATTTCCTTATTGGCAAAATTAAAAACAACTTGACATTTACTGATTGATAACTTTTGTGTATTTTTCTCCTTTGACATGGCTACTTGTGACCCTGTGTAGTAGTTTTGGTAGTCGCAAGTGTTGAGTCTCCGTCAGTAGATAATAGAAGCTACAGCTGTCAGAGTGTATTGATTTTCCCTTGTTGCCAAGGTAACTTCATCTCACTAACTTTAACATTAAGCTGCTCTCTGCTTATGTGTTCAAATATTTTTTTTTTAATGTTTTAGATCAACGACATTATAAGATGTGTAAAATTTATATATCTAATTTGTTTATCATGTTGGTCAGATGTTGGGAAGAACTGTACTAGTTTATTAATATGCAGTAAATTATATTCTGAATTATACACTATTTATATCTAATTATTTAAAGTGTATTAAAGAGTAGTAGCTTTTTCTATTACCAATTGAGATGGGGATGTCATCTAGGTGCATTTTGAACCCAAATATGAAGGATGATTTAAATATATACATATAAGTTTACTGTAGGTATATATTATAATCATTTATTATAAATATAGATATACAAAAAATATAGTTATTTATATTTAAATAAATAAAAAGTATCCAGACAGTTGTATGCATTTAAAATAATCTGTTATTAAATCACAGAAGTTAATAAATTGTGTAAAAATGTTATATTAGTATTTCATTGATAATTTACATATAAAAATATTATTAATATTATTCATTTAACATTCATCCTTCACTCATCTTCGCCAAAATTCCTCAAGGTGTGTCAACTTCAATATTTAATCAATTTATATATTATATTTATATTTTTTGTGTGTGTGTATATATGTGGTCTTGTATGTGTGAATTGGGAAGTAGATAGGTTATCCTTTTGGGGGTGGGTGATTGGGTGTTGGGAGGGGGGAAGGGTCTACTAATTGTCTAATATAGTATTACATTCACTTACCATTAAGTCCTCCAGCGTATCTATTATTCCAAAATCATTTTTTTCTTTTAAAATAACTTTTTTCCTTCCTCACTTAGTTTAAAAAAATTTATAAATATATATAATACGACTCTCTTCCACACACAGAGGTATTCCTTCTTTGTGGAAGATATGTCGCTAGTTTAAAAAGCTATTTTATATTTTTATGTTTATATTCGATTTTTATATTATTAAAAAACCAAACAATATTGTAAACATTTTTGTATGGGACTAACATGATGTAATTTGTAAATATTTTGGCGGAATAAATGCTATTTTGATTTGATTTTATAGTACTGTATTAGTAATGTAGGTAATCACAAAATTATGTTGTATAGTGGTTACATGTTTATATAATTTTACCATAGGCTATATACATATATTATATTTTATGTGAGTTTTAATCATTCTAATTCAGTAAAAAGTAAAAATATTAATGAAAATTCATAAGTTTTTGTCATCTGAAAAGTTACTTAGATTTAGAACACTGGTGTATTATTGATTTGACTAATGTAGCGGAACAAGCCTTGGAATCATTCCAGATGGCTTCTCAACTGGAATATGTTTTGCCTAAATAATATCTTTGCCAATCCTTCCCAGCTGGTTGGTTGTGATTCTGGTTGCCACATTCTATAAGTGTAATATTGAAATTGTTTCCTTTATACATTTTTCTGGATAAAATGAAGTAATAATTTGAACTTTAAGGTGTGAACAACCATCTGACCATATACAGTTGTGCATACTTAACAATTATATCTTTCTGCTTAACACTTTATAGTAACTTCAAAGTGTTTGTAGTTTTCTAGAACAGTTGACTTTTCAAACTGCCAGTAGACTTTTCTCCTATCGTAAATCTGAAACTTGTTTGGTGTGCGCTTTACTATACAATCAAAATACCACAGGACAAGCTGTAATTTATAGATATATCTTTCTATTTTCTAATAATTGTGAAATAAGTGAGACAAAAATTAAAAGAAAATATCAGTTACTGCACGAATGCCCTCAAGTGTTAACTGGGCATAAATATGGAAATTCTTTTCAGCTTATACAGTGATGATAGATAATCTATGATAAATTTTACAGAATTTTTCGGTGAAGTAACTGGGGCTCTATTAATTGTGCTATTTAAACTTATTTGTTTGCATTTTGAAAAACATTCTGATTGTTTAATCCAAAGTAAAAAATCTCTTTATTTACACAAATTATTACTATTAGTAATATATTCAATATGTAAATATTTATAGACAGTTAACTTTGGAATAAAGTAGTTCAACAAATATCCATTTATTTAAAGGAATTTGTGCCAATAAAAAAATCTTAGGCTGGGTTTCAGCTTTATCAACATTTTGTTTGAACTCAACTTTAACTCTTCTTGAAGGAGGTTCCGTGAAAAAAATTGACTCCAGTGTAATAATTAGGTTTTCATATAAAACAAACCTAGCAGCATTATTTATGTTGCAGAATGACTTGGGTATATCTCTCTCTGTCTGGTATTCCTATGTAAAACTTGTGAAGGTGGTGAGAAGATTTTTATTATTTCACTGATTTCCAACCTCTATGTTGCAGGGAGGTTACCCAGCCAAGCTCAAGAAGGTGCTTATAGTGACTGCCCCTCTGTGGTTTAGAGCTCCGTTTAAAATATTGCGACTGTTTGTACGGGAAAAGCTGCGAGATAGAGTATACACCGTCAGTGTTCCTCAGGTATGTACTTACCTTGCTGACAATGTAGTGTACCTTAAGGATACATTAAGTAGTCAGTGATAAATTAGTAGATTGATAACTAAGAAGTCAAAAGTGATGATTAGATGTAAAAATCCATAATGTAGCATGGAAAGCAACACCATAAAATGTAAAAAAAATATTTTAAATATAAGAAAAGTTGGTACTTTTCTGGTAAAGGGAACATTCATTATTATCGATGATTTTTTTTCGATATATCGATATTTTTGTTTAACGATCCATTGCATATTGACAACTGATCTTGTTTAGGCTAAAATAGTCTATTATATGGATTAAGAAATGAAACTGTTCTAAGCTAACCTAACATAACCAACCAAACTTGCTGTACTATTTAAAAATTCCTTTTGATAACAGAAAAGGCAAGCTAAACATGGAATGTTACACAGCAAGTTTGGTTAGTTATGTTAGGTTATTTTTTTTAGAACAGTTTCATTTCATTATTGTTTGTTGATACTGAACAATATTTATCGTAGTTGTCAGCTGATATGTTTCAATTTGTTAATATCGATATATCAAGAAAAAAAATCATCCATAATAATGAATGTTCCCTTTAACAGGAAAGTACTGAAAAGTTAATTAAGGAAAGCCTGTTATATTGTTGGGAAACAAATCCACCTTGGTTGTAAAGCAGTTCCTCAATAATTAAGACTGATTAGAAAGAGATATCAAAGTATTACCATAGTTTTTTTTTTTTAAAGAACCAGATTGTTGGAAGAGATTGGTTAGCTAGAAAGAACCAGCGATTTTATTGCATGTTAAGGAGAAAAACTTGGAATAATTAGTACTTGTAATGGTTGATTGATTGACTCCTTAGTCCTTAGTATTATTTAACGTGCAATGTAGAGATATAGTGCACAGTAGTTATTAATAAAACCCAGAACTACCTGTTATTACTGGAGAAATATCCGAAGATGACTCCTGCAAATCACATTTGTACAAGCGTACATAACTGAACAAGATCAAGGTAAACTGTGAGTCTAGAGACTGTTACTTCCTCAAATTAATTATTTTCAACAGTCTGATGGTACACGGTACAATTTTGTTTTTGTACATCCAGGGTATAAGTCTACAACTGGCAGACGATCTTTGACTTGTCCTCTAACTTCTATTTCACAAACTGCATCTCTGATGGAGGGAAATGAATGGTTTATTTCCCTCAATTCGGCAAAACTGTGTACGGAGTCTGTATAGATTGTCAGGCATAATGTTCTGGTGGCAATTTATAAGCAATCACCTTTCAAGTGCACCGTAGGCTATATGTTTGATGTGTAGTAGCTGACCAATACACGTTTGCAATAAACGCTGCAAAGTTTTATTTGTGTTTTGTTGGGTCTGACCTAGGGGAGGTACGAATGAGGCATTTAGTTCTAAATTCCTCCGTGCGTGAACAGCGCTGTAGTAGAGAGCACTTTGGCAATGAAGGTTTACTAATCGCAAAAATAGTTCTGTTCATAAAATAAAATTATAAATGCCTCAAATTCAATTTTATTATTTTTTAATTATAAAATTAAACTATCATAACCTAACCGAACTAACCAAATTTGCTGATAAAGAAATAATATAACAAAAGTTTAGTAATCGGAAAAATAATTCTGTTTATTAAATAAAACTAGAAGTTGCTCAATTAAAATTTTATAATGACTTAATAATAAAATTAAACTGTAATAACCGAACCAAACCAACCAAACTTGCTGATAATAAAAACATCTTGGACAAAAAGTTAATGCTACTAGCGGGATTCAAACCCAGGACCTACAGTATATCAGCCCAGTACGCTAACCATTAGACCACCGAGGCCGATGGCTATTGTCCGTTTTGTTACGGTAATGGCGTTCCCTCAGCTAATAAGAAGCCCACAGCTGTCATCGTAGCCTCTTCTATACCTCCCCTGAGTAAATACCATTCAATACATACCTCAAGCAAATTGAGTGGTACATCACTGTAAAACCTAATTGGCCTATGTTTAGTTAGATTTTGATCATTTACTCTTTTTCAATAGAGTTTTTATTTAATGGCTCATTGTGCATGCTACAGAATTAAGCATAGTATGTAGTGGGTTTTACAAAACATTTTTAAGGAGAACTCAAATCTATCGCCACCACTGATGCCTAAATCAAGGCATTAGGTAGAATAACTCTGCATGTTATGTAGCACGGACTTGACAATTTGCACTCAAAGAAACAGAGGAAAAGACAGATTTGAATGCCTACTTGTTGTTTAAAGTGATTGAGGACTTGTCTGTTACAGCTGTCCCTTCACATACCACGAGACTCTCTGCCCAAGCGGCTGGGGGGTACGCTGGAAGTGGCACATCATGATTGGCTGCTGCATTGTCACAAATCCATGGCCAATCACTGCCAGATCAACGGTCTGACCAACGCCCAGGTACGCACAACTATACAGCTTTGGTAGTATTGGATGTTTTTTTTCTTTCACAGTAGCAAATCTGAGTAGCATAGTCAACAATTGCTCCTGGTCTTGCAAGGATTGTTATCCAATACTGTACAAAGGAACGACGTTTTGAGTATCGACTATTCTGATATCATCCCATCAGTAAGATTCAGAATTCATGATGTAGTCCCTTAACTGTTTAATTATTCAAAAATAAGACAACTTTATGTCTACCGTTCAGATGTTGTAGTCAAATTCACTACGTGTTTCGCCTATTCAGGCATCGTCAGGTGATCTCCTAACAAGAATGTTTCATCCATTATAGAGTCGTCAAAAAACATTTAAGTAAATACACAAAATACATAACACACAAAACACATTTATCATTTAAAGTAGGTCTACTATAAACCGGTACGGAGGCAGACTGGACTTGCTGGAAATATGTAACACCAACCCCTTCTCCGTTATCAGTAATTGTACTACAAAGGTCAAACTGGTCAAATCTTAAGCTTAACTGAGCCAGATTGGTTATTGAAGTTGAATCAACAGTCAAAGGCCAAACTGAACTAAACTAACCTAACCACTGTAGGGCAGTGTGAAAGAGTCTTCTTGAATAGACCCTATGTCTTAAAATGTTCATATTTAATACTTATCTATAATATATAGTGTGAATATTTTACCGAATATAGTTATCCGAAATGATATTTTTGATTTATGATATTTATAACAAATGAACCCTCATCATTCTACGACATCTTTAGAAAGAAGTATTCATTACATGGGAATTAAATTGTTCAATAAACTTCCAAATCACTTAAAAAACACAGCAATGAGTCCAGCACAATTTGCAGATAACATTAAGAGTATTTTGATCAGAAAGGCCTATTATAAAGTTGACGATTTTCTAAATGACTCTCAAATGTTATAAGCAGGTCCTGTTACTTCCATAATATTTTATAGGGTAAAAAGTTCCTTCTCCGTGTTAATCTGGTTGATTTTTAAATGTTACATATTTTATATATATATCGTTTTTGTTGTGAAATTTTAAAGAAGACCTTGTTATTGACTAAAATTACATGTTTTGTACATTTTTTATGTTTTATTTATAATTAAATTCTATAAATCTTTTTATTTAGTTTTAAGCTTGACGTTATCTTTTTTATTGAAGTTCGTTCGCTACGCTCACTCACCTGTATGTTGGAGCTCGTTCGCTGCGCTCACTTTCCTTCAGGTTAGCTCGTTCGCTACGCTCACTTGCCTTCAGGTTAGCTCGTTCGCTACGCTCACTCGCCTCCAGGTTGCAAATTAGCTGTTGTCATAAATGTAAAAGAAATAATAGTGCTAGTGCTGCACCCTGTTGGTAATCCTTGTAACTTTAATGCTATTGAACATCACAGAACAGAACCAACTTGTTTAATTGAAACAGCTGTTAAGATTCAATAATTTCATTTCTCATAAGGTTAACATGGGCTTCCAGAAATTCCACGTCAAAAATCGACAAAAACTTGATTTTCAAGGGTTTACTGTTAAATATCTAACTGTCTCATATTCGATGAAATATGTCTAAAACCATCTCATATATGTATAGTATTTGGAAAATAAGTTTCAGGCGGGACAGTGCTATAGTTATTGAGGAGTAGTTGTAATAAAGTGCGTATTTTAGCGTTACCAAGAGAATGACAGATAGACAGACAGACAGACAGACAGACAGACAGACAGAAATTGAGATAAGGTTTGATTCGGTTTCTCTGACCTATGAAATGTAAAAATAACCAAAAAGTTCATTATTCTAAGCAATGTACAGACAAAACTCTAATTTTATTTATATAGATGAACCCTCATCATTCTACGACATCTTTAGAAAGAAGTATTCATTACATGGGAATTAAATTGTTCAATAAACTTCCAAATCACTTAAAAAACACAGCAATGAGTCCAGCACAATTTGCAGATAACATTAAGAGTATTTTGATCAGAAAGGCCTATTATAAAGTTGACGATTTTCTAAATGACTCTCAAATGTTATAAGCAGGTCCTGTTACTTCCATAATATTTTATAGGGTAAAAAGTTCCTTCTCCGTGTTAATCTGGTTGATTTTTAAATGTTACATATTTTATATATATATCGTTTTTGTTGTGAAATTTTAAAGAAGACCTTGTTATTGACTAAAATTACATGTTTTGTACATTTTTTATGTTTTATTTATAATTAAATTCTATAAATCTTTTTATTTAGTTTTAAGCTTGACGTTATCTTTTTTATTAAACCTTTTGACTAGTCTATTTAAAGAGTTCCTCAAATGTTAAAAAACTATTTTCTTTATTATTAATAAATACATTGTAAAAAAGGACATTATATAATATTAGACTATAAGAAGAATGACGAAGCACCTGTGCATTTATCTAAAACCTCTGTACGTTTATGTGCTAATAAACATGATTTGATGATTTGATTTGAACATTTTATCCAATTACATACATTCTCTGTGGAACTCAACCCAAAAAAATTGTTGGCATTTCCCCCCACAATTTCCACGATATCATAGTTACAGAAGGCACCTACTTGTGTGTGTCTTGTGACAGTGGGTTACAATGAGTGTGTGGTTATGTTGCAGGGAGAGAGCGGAGATGTCAACAGTGGATCACCAGTCGTGTCTGAGGAGGACGAGGAAGAATTGGAGATAACAGCACAAACCAACAACTCGTGGCAGCGAGGATCCAACCACAGTGGTAAGCTACAACTCACTTCTTCAAGACAATAATGGGTTTTAAAGCCTATATACCTCCGTCAAATAGTCCAACGATTAAGTTTATTTAGTAGCTTAAACGTTTTGTTGCGAAGACAACATTTACACTTTAAGTCTGCTACCAATGGGTTTTTTCCAACCGAGGGCCATGCCCAACTAATTTAGTATTATGAGCTCTATCTAAATGATTGTTTGTTCACACTGTTTTTATGTTCGTGTTGTGTTAGTTTTAATTTTGTTTTTGACGAGGTGCAATCTTTTGAAATTTCTTCTCAATGAAACATGTAAGCAACTGAGCAATATTAATGGTTTATCGGACTGATGTAAAACTTATTATTGTTCTAACAATATGGTCCAGGCGCCAGAAACATGAATTTTGCAACTTCTTCAAGTTTCAATGAAATGAATTAATGGAATTAAATAACTGCTTTATTGAGACTAAACATAGTAGGTCAGTTAGTTGTAGTGTCTTGGGCTGATAACGTCTGCATTGTCTTATCACTGTGGCCACCAGTGACTTGTCCATTTGACTTATGCTGTAACAGTTAAGAGTACTTCACTGTATTTAGATCAGTGTACATACCTGTAGTCCATTGTGTTGGCCAGTTGAGGTTTAAGCAATATATCAAACATAGAACCATAGACAAATAGAATAAATATATACCGTCAGCTGTGCTGCGGTTAGCATAAGTTATGTCGTCCACCGCTAGGTTTGCCGTGTAGTTACGGCGCACATCAATGCAGCGTCTGCTGGTCGCATGCAGCGGAGTGCGCCGTAACTACACGGAAATCCTAGCGGTGGGCACCGGAACCTTCTTTTGACAGTCTATATTAATTTTATTTGCCTATAGGTAAAAAAAAAATTAAAATGTAGCACGTTTCAAGTGTATCTTTAACATTTAGTCACACTTGCAGTCTCTGCTACTACCAAGCCTAATGGTTGCTCTCTGTTAAGAAAATCTTTCAGTGCCACTGTCAGTTAATATATTTTTTAGGGGTGTGTGATGCATTTTTCTATTCCATGCATCAAATCGCGATTCGATTCAGTGGTGGTCAAAAAACTTTGATTCATGTGGGAATCCAGTATCCATATACAAAAAACTTCTGCAGAAAATCAATGCAATACAGAAGCGTGTTGCTGTTGCGTTTCCTTTTTTGAAGGCGTTCTTATTTAATGAATTCTTTGCATGTAAATGTTGCTTTAATTGTTTTAATTTTTTATTTTGACATTGCAAATGATGAGAAGTTTTGTTAAGTGTAAGCAGTGTGAGACATGTTTTGCTACTGTAAACATAGTCAAAACAAGTCACTCCAAAATCATTCCAAAAATAACACAAGGCGCTTTTTGTATATTTTGTCCCTAGGGCCAAAAATGAGGTTTTGCTGGCTCGAGATAGTTTTTAAGTTCGAGACGAAGTCGATAACTTGTAACGATAGAGAGCTGCAAAACCATTTCGGTCGGTGGTACTCTATTTTTCACCACACTATTAGGCCTACCACAATTCACCACAATAATAATGCGCACTAACAGTCAACACAGCTACAACTTATGGTTATGTTAAGAAATTTGGGGAATCAGCAAAAATATTAATAAATAGTTGCTAGGGAGTGGTGACAATAAAACAACTTTATTGCAATGCTATGGATTATGTATTTAATATGCATTAATGTATTAAGAAATTAAAGCAACACTGAATTTCGGCCCTAGGAATGTAAAAACCTGCTCGGTCCCCAAATTACGACGACAGCTGGCATAGACAGCAATACGAAGTTTTCGGCCTCCAATAAACGTTTGTAAAACGGCTAAAAACATTTTAGTGTGGTGAAAATACATTAATCAAAGGGGGCAATTGCAGTAACAAACTTTTAAAAAAAATTAAATCATTGAAAGGTTCTTTTAAAGTTCGAAATCCAGCCATATATGCTCTTTTTGTCTTAGTCAAACTCAAAATATCAAAATTACTAATACATTTTAATTTACACATTTTACAAATTTTAACTGTTTTATTAACGTTTTTCAGTCTCAACAATAGTTGTGACAGATAAGCAACACACCATTTACTTATTTTTCTAGTGTCATCAAGGGCTGGAATAAAACTACTGGTCATGAATCAACATTTATGTTGCCGGTGAATCATGAAGGATCATTGGGAAATGATGTAGTTATTGCCTTATCAATGATAATTGTCAAACCAATATCCTCACTATCAGCAAATATCACAGAATGAGCTGGTGATAAGCAAATGATAAGTTATCTACCTCTTGCAGCCATTCCCTGTGACAGTTTCTCCTCCAATAGTGTGGGTTTTTGGCTTTGTCGTGTTTGTGCCTGTGTTTTTACTACAGAAAAGTTTCAGTGATAGTTCAAGGTTAATTGTTTGTTGTCTTATCAAAGCTTCATTTTGAGTTGACTTTGTTATTTCATTTAATAATGTGCATCTCAGTTCAACTACAATTCTATTTTCCTTAGTGGCAAACATAAAATAAACAAATGTAGTATCCGTAAAAGAAATATATGAGTAAAGCGGCAAATGTATTGACCTTGAAGGGGAATGCGCGACTTAGCCCGACTAAGAAGAAGAAGTCTTTTTGGGACTTGTTTTCTAAGAAAGTTTTAAAATGTCAACAGTATGATTTGGGTATGTAATTTTAGTTTTAAGCTTAAATCCATGGGACAATACAAGAAGTGTAATGTATTTTTCATAAATCGACCGATACTTGACAAATTGCCAATACAAATATCATTCTCAAGTCTCACTTGCAGGCGCACGTCATTTCGTCATTTGTTATCACCGGTTGTAATCAGTACAGTGGCCTGTTATCATGGCTCGTTTACGTTATTGCCTCATTCTCACTGTTACTTTTTTATTCATCGGGTTTTTCTTCAACTTTTACCAACTTGTCAACTATAATGGTAACAGTATTGTTTTGTATTAAATTGATTGTATGTGAGTAAACAATTTTTGTTCTCATGGTTAGCTTTGGTTTTGCTTTACTCAACATCTGTTTCAGTTAAAGATTCTAAATTTTTATTATTTTTTATGTTACATCTATGCAAACTACATATAAATCTCTTAACTTAATTCAAATTAGGTTTTATGTTTTTTCTTTCATTGGTCTAAAGTCTGAAATAAAATTATTTGTCAGGGCAGGTTTTTTTTTATGAAAATTATAACTTTCCCAATTATTTTATATTTCTAATTTCAACTTGGTGATCTCAGTTTTATGCTAAAAGTAATTTTACTATTATGAATGGTTATTTCTGTGCTTGGCAACTATTTGCAAAATTTCAGGCAGAAATTCGGAAAGTTAATTTTGATCAAATATCTCATTGTTTATGTTTGTTGTTTTGTAAATTACATTTCATTCAGCCTGCCATGGAAACATTCGACAATATAAATTTATTTGAGTTATACACACCACACACACAAAATAGGTATGAACAAACATAATCCAAAGAATCCATCTCAAAAAGGTACAACTCCAAATATGTTACGCCTAAAAAATATTTGGCTTCTATAATGCTAATATGCAGTACATACTGTTAGAACCCCGCTGTGAACTTAAATGATCCCAATAATAGCAAAACTTTGCAATAAACATAATTACGACCTTTACAAACTTACATTTTAAGACTTCTTCTAATGTTTGCTGAATTTAATGTGTTCTGCAAAAGCAAGGAGACTATTGATTAAAAAAAACTGTTCCTGACATCAGGGTAACACCTTTTCCAGGTTCAGGTCAAGTTGGAATTGTTGCTATTGTAATAAAATATTATAACTAAAAGTTGTTAAAACAATAATTAATATAAAGTAATAGTTATGCTCTACTTGGATGGACTTAACTTTACTTAAAAATTTTAGATTATTATCTCCCCATCTTTAAATTTTGCCTCTTAAGTATAAAGCACCATTCATTAGTCAAATTAGTCACAGTTTTTATATAATTAAACTAGTTCTGTTACACAGTTTTTGTTGCTTTACAATTTCAGCACTAATAGCTTCCGAGCCAAAGGTCAGTTGTAAATTGTGGCTTCGGGATGTTAAGCCAGTTATATAACACAGAGTTTAAAACATTAAATTCTGTACTTGGTAGCTTTGTCTTGTGACAGTTAATAATTAGGATAAAAGCTGAGTAACAATTGGGTTCTGAATCACAAAATTGTAGCCATCCCCAGCTATTTTTAGTTTGCAATCTTGTACTAATTGCATACACTTTTGTTAGGGACTGTTATACTGTATATCATTCTACTTAAACCGGTTGCAGTAAGTCCAGATAAGCCAATGGGTGTGATAACGAGGAAAATATGCTTATAACCCCATTTTAAATATGGTAAAACGTATTAAATAGATAAAAGTTTCTCTGGTGGCAAACCTTCACAAGGATTCAACTTATTCTTTGATAGAAACCACTAACCTTCGCGGTTTTGAAGCCATCGTCATGAATAACGTCAAAAATAACCTACGAAGCAAAAAACATTACAAGTGTAACTAAAATATAAGATAAAACCATTTAGCCCACTCCTCCGTTTTCACCAAGAGTAAGACGGGAGGGGTAGCAGAGAAGTATGTAGGTATAAGGAGAAGATAAACTTTGTAGTATGCCGTGCAATAAAAGAATCAGGAACAGCAGGTGCTTAAAACCTGGCTTGTATTTTCCAATTGCAGAATAAATATTAATAAAAAAATACACTCAGCTTTAAGATATAACTATTAACCTATGAAAGGTCGCATCCCTTAAAGATTTGAGAACCAAAAAAAGTAATTCCTATGTGTTAAATGATATAAGGAGAAATCCTGTGAATTTTAATTAGGTTCAATAGTTAACCCTTCCTGGAGGGGCGACTTTTATGGTCTAGGACGAGCAAAAATAAAACAAATAAACAAATTAGTTTTAGATATTTGTGTTTTTTATACCTGTTTACATTAAATAAACACAATCGAACATCTCATATTATCTAAATAATTTTTTACTTGTTTTTATGCACAAAATAAATGGTGGGTATAATCAGAAAAACGTCGGGTATATCCGCCGCGCCGCGTTTTTAAAAGTATGGTCTTGACAAAGAAAGGCAATAAATAAAGAACAATAAGTTATCACTATTTCATGCTAGACAGACAACAACTGTAGCTTTTAGCGACAACAAAGTCAACGTTGTGGTGCGCGTTTAACATCGTGGGGGTCGGGGCAGCGCAAGAAAGGGCGGCCGTGGTAGCCCGAGACATCTGGGTACTGCAAAAACAACAACCAGGCCGTCTGAACATAAGGCGGATATATCCGTCTCCCGTCCGAAACATAACAACCCATATGCGGATATATCCGACACCTGTCCGCGAAGGGTTAAGTTATAAACGGTGTAACCAACAAAACTTGAATTAAACTTGAATAATGAATTTATATGATTTTATTTACATTTGTATACACAGCTTCACTTATAGTTTATTGTTGTTGCAGGCGCTGTCTCGCCGTTGCCTCCACCCAGTTCCGCCAGTTCTGGGTTCTCGGACGATGACTCGCTTCATTGTGACGCACAAGGCCTCTCGATCGAGCAGTTCGTACAAACTGTTCAGACAAAAGGCAGGAGTGGGCTGATCGCCGAGTACCAGGAGATCAAGGCCAGACCTCCAGACGGAACTTTCAACCACGCAAAGTGAGTTAAACATATAGATGAAAAGCTTTTAGCCCCAGTAAGAATTTGACCAATTCCATTAGGATATGCCTATTTTCTTTCTCATTTATTTTATTTTGTATTGTTTAATGCCCTTTTAATGTTTTTTATATTTGGACTCAAAACTTAAAATTCTTCCTTCATAATTTGTTTTCATTTGCAGCAGTAGAATTGTTTATACATTTTTAGTTGTTGGGAATGGTCCAAACCCAATTCTTGTAACAATTTAACATTGACCTTTTGTTAGATTTCTTCAATAATTGTTAGCCCAATGACAAAGGACATTTGGTCCAAATTTAAGTTATGATTATATGTGGGATTGAACCAGCTACTTCTATATATGAGAGCGAGCACTTTAATCACTCAACTGTCCCATAAGACATTTTTGGTGGACTCACCACACACAACAAGGGTGCGTAGGCCAACTAAGTAATGTAATACCTAACATTGTGTAACTCATGAAGAACCCCACAGACAGGTGCTCTCCTCTTGAGTTGCAAACCAGATCTGACTTGCGCAAGATTTTTCAACCTATAGGGCTGTCTATTGGCTGGGGAACGATGTTATGTATCCCTCCAATATTGGTCTCACCTAATGACCTACACATTAACAACATTGTTAGACTGTTACTGTGAGAAATTGCCTGATTATATGAGACATGTGCATTAGTCCAACAGTAAATTCTATATTTAAATCCTGCTTGTTGGCAAACAAGGTTTTATACATTTTTATTTATCTAAAAAAAATACCTAAGGATGCCTGACGCCTAACTTCTGCACTTTTGTAAGAGCCCTATAATTCATTACTCCCTCTTGCACATTTTTTACTTACATTCACTCCATGGTGAAGTATATTGGGGGAGTGAGCTGGTCTAGTTGGTTAGAGCGTGGGACTTCGGTTCCTGAAGTACCGGGTTCAAATCCCACCAAATCACCAATGGATTTTATCTAAGTGATAATGCCGCAACCCCTAGGTCTAGCCTGAAGTAATGTGAAAAACAATCCCGGGCTTGTGCCTAGCAACCTTAGGAAAAAAAAATTGGTGAAGTATATTGATAGATGCTAATGTTGTGTTGTAGGTTACGTGCCAACCAGCCCAAGAACAGGTACACAGATGTTTTATGTTATGACCACAGTAGAGTGCTGCTGTCTCAGATTGACAGTGACCCCACGACTGATTACATCAATGCTAACTTTGTAGACGGGTACAAGCAGAAGAATGCCTTCATCTCCACACAAGGCAAGTGTTTCATTCTACTTAAGACAGATTAGGGGAGGTTTGATGGTGTAACACCTAATTCTAGAATGGTGTTTGCCAAACATTGTAACAACATTGGTGTGTAGTAGTAGCTGTTACTAATTTTAAATTATCCTTTAAGTAACATTTAACTAAATTTTTTGGGAAGGACACCGTTGTGGGAATTTAAAATAAACAGTATCAGCAATCTGACACATACTTTCTCCTATTCGCTTGTCAACAACCGCATTTAAGTAAGCGATGGGAGTAGGCCCTAACTATGACATTTATAGGAAAAATTGCAAAAGTTGCAATACCTTTTAAACCATAATTTTTACAGTAAGAAATGTGGGTTACATTTTGTTTAGAATTATAAGGACAAAAACATACTAATTTTAATCAGAACTGGCTTTATTTAAAAAATTCTGATTTCCCGTTATTTTATGAGTTTTTATGGGAAAATAACTTAAGTTACAATGACTTTTGAACCGTAATTTTTACAGTCTACCTTTTGTAATATTTTCGCTCATGGTTGTGTTATCTGTTACCAGGACCACTGCCCAAGACGACTGGGGACTTCTGGCGGATGGTGTGGGAGCAGCAGACGCTGGTCGTGGTGATGACTACAAGAGTGATGGAGAGAGGGAGGTGTAAGTGTGCGCAGTACTGGGCAGAGGAGGAGGGAGGCACTGCCACACACGGCAACTTCACTGTCACCACTCAGGCCATCGAGCAACACCCTGACTATGTCATCAGCTCACTGCTGCTGCATAACACACAGGTAAACTACTAAACTTTGTAGCTAAAAATAACACATGTAAATATTTTATCTGCAACAACTCTTTGGCCAGAACATTGACAGGTGTTTATGTACTCTGAGGTTGTTCTTCATCCCGGTGAGTGTGCAATACACATTAAGCTAACTAAATGTGTGGCTTAGATGATTGGAGGGCCAACCTCATTAGTATGAAAAGGGACCACCTCAAAAAATTGACAATGATCAATAAAGTAAAGTTAATAACACTACTCTAGAGAAAGAGTACCAACAAAAGTGTTTGGGTTTGAACTTTGATTACTTAGTTGGAATTGGAAGTCAAATGTCAAGAAAGTACTATTAATTGATTGTATGTTCACTTAAAGAATTAAGGGAATTTATGTGATCTGCCAATGTTAAAAATAGATTGTTATGATGTGATACATTTGCATTTCTACTTTAATATGCATATTTATAGAGCTACAAGTGCTAATAATTTAAATTAGATTATAAATTTTCAAAACAAATCAATCAAAATTATATAGAACCAGATAAATATAAAAAGAAAAAGGAATCAAGACAATTTTAGTCTTGTATAGTTGACGTTCTTCTCATGGAAACTTAATCACAAAACATGATTTATACTTGGAAGGAGCAGTAATTTGATCTAACATTGTAATTGGCTTTTGAGACGAGAGAATAGCCATCGCTTATGGGCCTGAACTGGCTAGTACCAGTGTATGAAGTAAAGGACACGGCGCTGATTTAAACTACCTTATTTTATTTTAGGGGTAGCTATTTGGAGACAAACTTACAGACAACCCTCGTATATGAGATAATGAACACAAAAAATGATCTGAACTTTTTGTTGAATTCAATAAGTAATGGGGTACAGTGTAGATAACTTGTTTTAATTAAACTGTTGCTGTATGAAATAAGTTTGATATACTAGGATTTCCGAGTTATACCTGGTTTGTGGATATATTTTTTTCTCTTTTTTTCACATTTTATATTGAAAAATGGCAAGTCAATCAAAGTACAGAGCTCATAAGATAAAATGTAGTGTCCCAAAGTGAGGGATCCTATTTTTGATTAATAAAGCAGCAACTATTTATTGCATCTCATTGTATTGTCATCTGCATTGCAGACGGAGGAGAGCCGAGATGTGAGCCACTATCAGTTCATCTCGTGGCCGGACTACGGAGTGCCGCTGTCAGCCATGGCCATGTTGGACTTCCTGCAGCGAGTGAGACTGTGTCAGGCATCAATGTTGGCAGCACTGGGAGATACGTGGGCGGGACATCCGCGCGGACCACCCATCATCGTACACTGCAGTGCAGGAATCGGCCGCACTGGTGAGTGTTAATCACTGGTTAAACACATACAACAATCCTTGGTATCTGAACCTGTAGATCTTGCTACATGTGTCTGGAAGGTTATTCAAAACCCATCATTAGACTAAAATACCCCCGCCGCAAAAAAATTACTCAAGTTATCGCGTTCACGACACATATATAACTCTATATACATTATAAAAACTAAGTACCCTTTTTATTAAAACTCATTTTATTGAACGACTAGTTTCAACAATAATGCCATAGTCATGTCATGTTGTTTCTATCTTTACATATACAAGAACTATAAACAACACCCAGAAAATTTACCTTACACAATAAACATTAAGAATCCTAATATAATATTTGGAAAAATCCTGCAGTTTAGTTAAATTAAGAAAGATAAATAGTATACACACCATTTAAAAGAGAAGAAATCTAAATTCATCAAAATCTATGAAGTCTGATGATTTTTATTTATTTATTTAACAAACATGTTTATTGTATTTGTTAAGATTAAACAACATGGCTATGGCATTACTGTTGAAACTAGTCGTTGTTCATTAAAATGAGTTTTAAAAAGGGTACTTAGTGTTTTAATAATGTATTTTTATATAAAAATAGTAGCCCTAATCACTAAGATTTTCATATATACATATATAAAAATTTTGAACTAATCGTGTTTTTGGCCTCTGGGGACATCAAAATAAAAAAAGTTAATCGGTCCCTGGCCTAGGTCTTTCCATGCCACCTACGGTAATAGCTACTTCCCTATAGGGAAATTCGCTAACAGTATCCATTTGTTAAGGTGTTTTTGGAATAAATTATAACACACAAACATGGTTTACACAAATCAATTCAAAAACAGAAACGCAAACGATCACAGAAAGAGATAGATCTATCAACTATGAACGAGTACATTGCCACAGGCAAGTCAAGAAGCAGACTGAGCTATGCTATTATTTACTCATATGCCCTCAGGATTGTTGTCTGTGTTAACAACAACGGACGCTCGTCTATTGCAGTGGAGGGAGGAGAATGTATAAAATTTTACCTACGACCGTTTTTTTTTAAGTAGCCGAAATTTTCTACTCGTGTCATTAACACTATCTTCCCGCAATCGCTACGCTAACTGCTATTATGTGATTGAATTAGTATTTTTGTTTTTAAAATATGTGCACTGTCTTTAATATAGTAGGAATCTACTTTAGATTCTACTCTTGAATTTAGGAAATTCCCTTTCTCATAGTAGTGTAACATTTTGAGACCATCATTAACATACACAATATCACGTTTATACAATTTACAATTTCTTACACAAATTAAGATTCTTATACCTGTAGTTTTGTGGCTGGTCGGTGACCTTTGTATCTAGCTTGAAAATCTAATTATGATACCCTACCTCAAGATAGGCTAGAAGTTTCTAGATCTCAAAGCGTTGTGAATCACCTGTTTTAGTAATGGTCAATGGAACTACTGTTGAAAATTGTTTCCAATAACCCTTAAATAACATGTAACAATACTTGTTTTTAAGAACGTTTTCCAATAGTTACCAACAAATCAACAAAGTAGGTTTTAGGGAGTGACAAAATTTCAGCTGGTATTTTTTTTTTTTTATTTAGCACACACACATGCAACTTTATTCAACAGAATACTAATATTTTGCCCTGCTGTTGCGCAGGTACATTCTGTACTCTAGACATCTGTATCTCACGACTGGAGGAGACAGGGACGGTGGACGTGCGGGGAGCCGTGGAGCGGATAAGGTCTCAGAGAGCGTTCTCCATACAGATGCCAGACCAGTACATCTTCTGTCACCTAGCGCTCATAGAGTACGCACTCAGTAAAGGACTCATCTCACAGCCTGACCTGTCAGCCTTCGACAACGGCCACAGCGAGGACTCTGAGTAAAGCACTTTAGTTGGAACATTACAGTTTTGTTATCTAAATATGACAGTAACAAATTATCTTGTTTGTTGATTGGTGAGTTCACTCGCTCATCGTGCTAATTATAATTAACTAATCCTGCTATGTGAAGCAAATCGACTGATTGATTTTATATTGATGGTTTTGTCTCATGGGACTATTTAAAGAAGCTGTAGTTTTTGAAAGAATCTTCGTTTTATATTTATAACAAAATAGGGATAGTAGATAATAGGTTAAATAATGACAAAGTACTTGAAGTATTCAATTGATTAAAAATAGATGAGAAGAATTATTTTATTTATCGAAAATTGTTATAGGTTCAAGGTTCATCATAACACAATACCTACAATACTGAGAAATTAAATTTAAAACAAAAAAATTAAATTTAAAAAATTCAACTTTGCTGCTACATTTTCTTGGTTGTGTTAGGTATGTGTTGCTGCTTAAACCAAAAAAATGTTAATGTGTTAAAAGCAAAAAATGATCCACACGTTTGAATTGTGTTGTATTCCAAATTAAATTTGGTAATTACAAAACTACATTTAAATTTCTTCAATGTTTAACATAGTTCCTAATGAAATGTTTTTTTTTTAATTGCTGTTAATAAGTATGTTTTGTATACCTTTTTCAAAAGAGCTCCTGCATATAACTGTCATTTTTGACAGGCTGTCAGCTTTAATACAGACTACGCCTTCCGAAATGATAACTCAACTGTGTGTCAACAGTGTTAGTGTTATTTTTATACAGCCGCAAAACCTGCTTCAGATATGTCTCTGATGTGCTAATACGTTGTGGCATTTAGCATTGTAGTGACGTGAATTTTTAAATGTAAAATAAAACAGCAGAGAATTTGAATAAACCGAAGTCTTTGTAAAACTTAACATTACTAGTTAAACAGACTGTAGAAGATTTTCTCAACATAGGTTTTGTACAGTTTTTGTCTTATTGATGTATGTGATACATTATTATTTATTGTTTGTTTTACTAATTTATAAAGAATAATATATTATAGGGTTAAGGATAAGTTATGCTTGTCATTTTATTATTTCCCAGCTTTAAATCATAATTTTGTATATAGGTTTCTAATATATGTTATTTTAAATAATTAGTCAATTTATTTTAATTTATTAATATTATAATCTCTTTTTTTACAATTACTGGGATGAGTTTCAGTTTATGTTAATTAATAAATACATCAGAACCTTCATAAAGAACTCTTAAGCGTAAATGATATTCATGCTGGGCTGTAAGGTTGTTCCAAGGGATACTTGTTATAAGGGAAATTCTTGTTTCAAAGGATTTTAGGTTTGTTAAACAAAAGCTTTCAGTTAAACTGATTTGAGGAGATGTAATTTTTTATTTTAAAGAAATTTTTTGTTTGATTGTTCTAGTAATCTGAGAAATTTTGAGATTATGTGATAAGCAAATTCAAAACTTGCTGATGCCAAAGAAATCCATTCATAGTGTCCAACATTTAAAATCATAGAATTAATTTTAGTTATTGAATTAATGATGACATATTGATATTACACAAGAACTGGTGAGGTTTCTTAAAGTGACTTAAACATACCAGTCAGTACATTAGGTTTTTTACAAGGTTATACATTGATTTTTATGTTTAAAACACAGCTGCAGAATTTCTTATGCAACTCTGCTCTCTTAAAATAGGCATAGGAATAAATGATTTAACAGAGAAAACCTGACAAGCTGTCAACATAGTTTTTTGTTGTTAAAACTAAGTATGGTTTACAGAATTTTATTGCTAAGTCATAATTCATTCATCATTTGTTCTTATACTTTATGTTTTAGAATATTACTAAATTCATATAACTCTTTAAAATAATAAAGACTATGATTTTTTTTTTGATTAAGCCTAACAGTTGTATAATGAAGATTTGTGTTTTTCAATTAAATATCAACTAGTAAGCATAATTATTGAACATAACTAATGTAGTGCCATTTGTGTCTGATAAAACCCTTAGTGTCATATAGAAAGGTTTCTGTTTAAAATAGTTTGTTAATTCACACCGACTTTTGTATAGGCCTGCAATTTTTGTATATTAAATGGTTAAGATTGATGACTAGTATCTAGACTGTAAAGAAGTTGTATCATACCAAGATTTGGTATTCAATTCATTATTACTTTAAAAAATATCACTTTAAAATTGTATATGTATTTGGCGAACTACTTTTTTATTAATGTCAGTGATATTTTTGTTTTTACAGATTTCATACTGATTGTAGAATTTGTCTAGGGTTTATTTTTTATGTAAATTGAAGTATTTACAGGTGGTAGATTCTGGTATTCAGGTGACAAGGATGAAGTAGTTGCCAACGTCTTGGATGTCTTCGGCAGTCACCTGAAAACCAGAATCTACCACCTTGAGGAATCGACTGTCAAAGCCTGACACAGAAAATGATGTGTTTTCAGCTTATTAAGTAAATCAGTTTCTTTAGTAAGATGAAGTGTACGACTTGTGGTTTGTTGTGGTGTTTGTTGTTCAATGGTTAAGCCCATGTTTCTCACTATCTCTTTCTCACTCAAGGAATTTGTTAGTGTCTAATTTGATTGTACACCAGGTATTAATTCTTTAATTTTGTCCATTTTCCATTCAATTCTGTGAAGTAGCGAGTAAGGAAAGAGTTATTCCAACTTAAGTCCTGTAACGTAAAACGGTGATGCAAACTAACTTTTTACGAAGAATGCTAGAGACTGGACAAAAACTGATTATTTTTGTACACTAAGTGTCATTAACTCCTTTGTGGGCTATGCCTGATTTGATATATTTGAACTCTATTTTTATATCTAAGATTCCTTATCGGGCATTTCATTGATGCTATGATTTATAAGCTATAAAAGTGCTATAACTACTTCCTATGTTATCAAAGACAGGATTATGCAATTAGTGAATACAAATTTAAAAAAAGAGTGAATACAAAAAGGAAAAGGCTTGCACTAGAATAGTTTAGGAGTTAACATTTTCTTCACAAATTATTTTCTATCTAGTTAATTCAACTTATACTAATAAATAGTTTTTGTAAAATATCTTTCTTTACCAATTGTGAAATTGAGGTATAGTCAATTTAAATGGAACACCATTGTAAATAAACCTTTTGTTTACTGTAAAGTACTGAGTTTGATCAATTACTATTTCTTACTAAAAGGCAGATTTTTTATCGCAGGGCTAGTTATTTTAAAAAAAGCTTTCAACTGTAGTTTTAGAAGTGATCTTGAAGCGATGTAAGTAATGAATTGTTAGGTTTGTCTGATTTCTAAACCCCAGAACTGTGTATACTTGGCCAGTTTATTATAGTTGTATATAACGTGTGCTGCCAGTGTAATATAAAGCTTCATTAATTTAAGGACGGTGTTTTATATACATAAAACTGTACTTTCATTTACCTTTTGTCTTTTATTACCCTATCACAGTTCAATTTCATGTTTATTGCCCTTTAATAAACGTAAATTGTATGTAGCATTTTTTATTTTTTTATTATAAAACAATGATAAGAAAAGGTGTTCCGTAAGAAATATTAAGGCGGAAATTTTGGAAAATGGCAGCATAAAAAAGTAATTGAATTCAAGCTCTCGACTTAATGTTTTCTCTAAATCTAATTATTTCTGAGAGACCTAATGGTGTTTTGCCTCTGGGAACATCAAAATGAAAAAGTAAATTGGTCCTGCCCTGAGTCTAAAGCTTACTATGAGACCTATGGTAATAACTTATTCCCTACATGGGCAATTTGGTAAAGAACAACTTCTTTAACTGAACTCAATTGTAAGCTACAGTACGGTCCATGAGAGTCTGCAGGGAGGAGGCTATTTACTATGTGACTTCAAAGCAGCCAATGAGGACAGTGCGGTGTTGCCAATTCTAATAATACCAGCTGATTTGAAAATATTGTTTAGTATATTTTAATGAGTGTTAAAAAGCAGTGAACGAGTAATGTTGCAACTTCGCGCTAGTCAAGTCTTGGTACTGGCTGACTCCAACTGCAGACTCTCGTCGTCCCTAGTACTGTATAAAACCATTGCTTCCTGCTCTCAACTAGTTCGAAGCCACCCTTCAGCTGAAGGTTCTGACAAATAAAGAAATTTTGTTTAAAGATAAAGATAGCTGCCTGAATTAAATTTATTTCTTTATGAAGAGCCATACAATAATAACTATCAGTAATTTTGCCCTTTGGGTACACCATATCCAGTATGGACCTTAAAAAAACGTTAAAATTTGTTTTTTAGTAATAAGTTTGTTCATTTTAAATGTAAATATAACATACTTAACATTCAATTTTTACTAAATCCTCTTCTTACTTTCCAATAATTAAGAAGTCATTGAAATAACTTAAAAATAAATGTGGTTTCTTACTCAATTTAATGGGGACCATTGGAACACATTCATATCTAAAACACTTCACCAAGGCTGTGTGATAAGAGTAGTCACCACCCACACAACAACCTGATTCTATCTGAAGCGAGTTGCAGACTTCCAGCAGTCCCACTTTAGTTGTGTTGGTGAGAGTGTTTCTTCTGCTTCCGTTATTTGTAGTGATTCTCAGCTGAAATGCATTTGAAAGGTGCCAATATAAATGAGGCAATCCCTTCTTTTTCCTTTGAAACATCGGTTCTCAAATTGATGTTAGAAGGAATGGAATGCAATGCAAACAGAGTAGCTCAGGTATGGTGGTAGGTAATATTTGAAAGCTTAATTTAATTGAAGTTTTAATTTAAAAAAAGTACAAATAGTCCTAAATAAAACTGTATTAGCCACTGTTTTTCTCCCTTTAATGCCAATATTTCATGTCGGAAATTCTAGTTATGTCGCTGATTTTACTACTTTCTTCTGGAAACCTTTGGAGAGGAGAAGTGTCAATTTTAACAAAACTATAACTTAAAAAAAATAGTTTTCTCTCTTAAAATAAGATAGAAAACTCCAGTCACAAAACTAGCACCGTTTGAATTGTCTAAATCAGTTAAAAAACACTTCTTAAGGCCAAATATTTTCAATTCAGTATTACTGTATTATGTTTATTGTGCTGAGGGGGTTCAGTTTAATTCCTAAACAATGCATTTAGTACTTTAGTAATAATACTTTAGCTTAACTTTCACTACCTGATAAGCTTAAGGGATCAAAATAATACAATTTTTTATTACCATGTTCAGAAAAATCTAAATCTTTATTCTTTCATATACGACGGTACACAATTAATTACTTCACAAAACAAAACACAAGTAAGTTTTGAATGGAATTATCAAGGTTGATTTTTGTGGATACTGTATTACATAAATTTAATCAAAGAAAAGAGTTATGGTAGGCAACTGGCAGCACTCTAGGAAAATTTTTGAGTGGAGCGAAGCGAAGCTCTTTGGGATCAACTTCAATGCAATCTTTATAATTCTTAATCCCAATTACGGCTGAACATATTTTAACTTAAGGTTGTTTTGTCAAATGTTTAAATGGTTTACACGTAACCAATTTCAATTTTTGATAATGCCTATATAATTTTAAACTTTAAAGTAACTCAAAGTTTTTAATATTTAAAATTGACCTTGGATTGCAATGTTGGTTAAAAAATAACAACGTTAATGTAAACAAAACAAAGAATCATAGCACCAAGCCATGACCCAAACACAGTAATAAAGGAAAAATTCGGATGATGACCACTGATAAAATAATTCACTGAAAAGTCTTAAGTTTACATTTAAGTTGCAGTTTGGAAAGACCACTGATCGAATAGGTAGATTCATAGGTAAAACATATTTTTTTAGATACAGTACGGTATGTAACAGATTTGATTTACATAGCTAATAGGGAGTGATGAAGGAAAGGACGTAATACAGGTGAGTAGTGCGGAGTGTGGGAAAAGTTTGTGGCATTTAGATAATTGTATGTAAAATACCAAAATGCTATGGGAAGGGGGGAAACAAGTCCATGACGTTGTGAAGGAAGTAGTAAAGGCTGGCAGTGCGGAGTGTGGGAACCATTTGTGGCAGTTATATTAATGTATCTGCAATCCTAAAAACCTATGGTAAGGGAGGGAAACAGGTCCAAGACATAGGAAGTGTTGAAGGAAGTAGTAAAGGCGAACAGTACAGAGTGTGGGAACGCTTTGGGGCAGTTAGATTAATGTATCTCAAATATTAAAATGCTATTGGAAGGGAGGGAAACAGGTCCACGAGGTAGGAAATGGTAAAGGAATTAGTAAAGGCTATAGCAGTGCGGAATAAGGGAACACTTTTGAATTGAATTGAACTTTGGAGCAGTTAGATTAAAGTATCTGCAATCCTAATATTCTATGGGAATGGAGGGAAACAGGTCCACGATGTAGGAAGTGGTGAAGCAGGGAGTAAAGGCTAGCAGTGCGGATTGTGGGAACGCTTTGGGGCAGTTAGATTAATGTATCTAAAATACTAAAATGCTATGGGAAGGAAAGGAAAAAGTTCCACGAAGTAGTAAAGGCTAGCAGTGCAGAGTGTGGGAACATTTGTATTTTGATTATATCTACAAACATTTTTTAATTTATTGCTTTATTAAAAACCATGAAACATGATTGCTCCGCTCAACTGAAACTATCAAAGCTCAGACAATCTGAAACTCATAAACTTAATCTTAATACAAATTAATTAAACATAATCTTCAAGGATATAAATAAAGGGGCAAGGAGTTAAGATTTCATTTGAATTAAAAAAGGTGTATACCTGCTAATACAAAATCCATACAATTGCAGAAGCAAACTAATTTGGGTTAGGGGCCATTTTAGGTGACTCAAAGACATTTTCTCATCTTTACATGTCAAATTTAACATTTGAAAATAAATATTTAAGGACAACACACGCATACACTACACATTTACGGTAGGTAAATTACTTTATAATGGACGCTAACCCATTGGATTTTTAAAGTGTAGACTTCTCATTTGAAGCATTATCTCAATAATCTCAATAAATTTAAATCAATATATAAGAGTTGGAAAAATATACAGCTCTGTGTCCTAAACTTTTTTACCTACGACCGTTTTTTAAAGTAGCCATGTCAGTTCAGTTCTTAGAATTGAAAAGTTCACTTAACAGCTGTTTACTTTCATATTAGCATAGTTTCATTTCATATCAGCATAGTTTTTCTCATATCAACACGGGTAACGGACCAATGAGGTTCAAGGATTGAGAGAAAAGAAGTACAATTGTAATACTTCGAAAATCAGCTGAGCTGATCAGTTGAGAATTTTAATTGTTGATCCGGCTTGTTCCTGTTGATACTCGTATTCTTAACCTAAGTTGGTGGAAGTTAAATGAACAATGAAGGTTGATTTTAAAATATCAGTTAGTGAAAGTGATGTTGACGAGATAGAAATGAGAGCTCAAACTGTTTGTGCTAATCTTTTGCCACCAAAATCAAAACAAATGTACCATATGCAATTACATACCAGCAATTCATTAAATGAACAAAACAAAATAAGGTTAAATTGATAAATGAAAATGTTCTTCTGGTTTATTTTGAGAACCTTTTAACCACTTTTTCACCCAACTCGTTGTGGACCACATATTCGATGCTGATATCTAACTGTAAATTAACTGTTTCACCATATTATTCAGTTGTCCAAAAATATATGCAATATTTCCCTAATTGTACCTGATACAGTATTTATGGTAAGAATGCTGCTAGCAGAACCTATTGCCTGAAAAAGTAACTATTATTTAACAAAGTTTTACAAACACGTAATTACATGAAATCAGCTGATTATACAATAAGTCGGTGCATCACTTTCAGTGACAATGACAATAAAACGAAAACATAACCTCTCTAGGAAGTTATGAGTAGTGATTGTTAGTAATAAAAACCCAGATTTTTAGTAATTAAAAAACGGTCCTAGGTAAAGTAGTGTACGCAACTCGCGTTAATTTTACGGCATTTAGGACATTTTACACATTTTAGGACAATTCTAGGACATTTACGACACTCGTAGAAGTTTTTAAAGTTGCGTAAACTACTATTGCCCTATTACTTTTCATTACTTATTTTTATACTTATTCTTATTACTTTTACCCTCCTTTTTTAATTTTTTTCCCTCGGTAGAAAAAGAGCTACACTAGACCCGAATGCATGTACTAAAAACAACAATTTTTGCTGGAGTATGACAAAAAAGAAAAGAAAACATAACAAAGGCTGAATAAAAATAAATGTAGGTAGCCTACGGTAGTCGTTCAATTTAGCAAAATAATAAACCATTCTATTTTCCTCAATAGTAAACCTTAGCTAAGACACCAATGAGACAAAAAAGTAATAAACATTATCAGCAAACTGACACATACTTTCTCTTAAATAAGCTTGTAAGATAAAGGTTGTTTACAACTTGTATACAACCTTTATCATGGTGGGAGTAGGTAACAATATTATAGGTTAGGTAATAATATTCTACAGGGATAGGTCACAAAAGCTGCAATAGCTTTTGAGCCGTAATTGTTACAGCAATTGCACTATTTTTGTTTAGAATTATAAGGACCATAACACATTAAATTTAATAAAAACCCGCCTTTTCCCTAAAACCCCATATTTTGTTATTTTCTGTTTTTTTTTATGGTAAGTAACATAAGTTACAATAAATTTTGGAACAGTTATTTTTTACGGCGGTGGAATTTTTACAATTTTGTTCAGAATTTAAAGGACTATAACATACTAATTTTTTTATCGAAATCGTTCAGGCCGTTTTAGAGAAAATGCGATTTTTCGGTTATTTTATGTGTATAGAATAATCACCATTAAAAATAAAAATGTTGAAAGAAAAAAATCGCCTGGAGATATAATGAATCAGTACATACATGCCAAATTTCATCAAAATCGGACGACAGGTGTGGTCAGTAGATCTGTACATATCCGCACACACACACACACACACAGACATCACTTCAAAAACAACTTCTTTGGGTTCAGGGGACCCAAAATGGATATATCCACTCAAAACTCAAACTTGAAAATTTTGACGAAACCAATACTTTCTCCATATACTATGTATAGGGGGAGAAAGTAAAAATGGTAAAAAAATGAAAAAAATGGTATAGAGGGAAAAAGTGACCCAAAAACGGATATATCCACTCGAAACTCTAGCTCGAAAATGTTTATGAAAACAATACTTTCTCCATATAGGCTACTATGTATAGGGGGAGAAAGTAAAAATTGTAAAAAAATTGTCTGACAACAGAGCATTCAATTTTAATCAAATCGTAAAAGTAAATATTACACTTCACTTCCCTGTTTGTAGAAATTATGCCAGAGGGAACAATACTACCTAATGAATTAGAAGTATTGCCAAAAAACAATATAATTTTTATGACAAGAGTAAGCTACAAGATTAATTTATCAAATAATCTTTTTTGTAATTGTTATTTTATTGCAATAATTTTATTTTACTTACTACTAATGTTTAATCTTTGAGATTTATATACACGGTACATTCACAGTCTTTGTTTTGTATTACTTCATCTTTGGTCTAAGTATATGTCCCTCCTAGTAACAATTTATTTGAGTTAGTAAAGTTCACATTTTTGTGATGAATCGTGTAAATTGGCTATTTATTTAGTGTTGTCAGGAGGTTGGTGTGAGCCATCTCAATCTGAGAGCCATCTAGATCCATTTAGATTACATAAACATCTATAGATTGTATCTCGATCTTACAGATTGAAGATTCTACGGGAAAGAAATTCACTTTTGCTGATATCCTTGCACAAAGCAAGGCAATCTCCACAGGACTCAGACAAACTGGCATCTCCCCAGGAGACTATGTTGTGCTTTGTTGCAGAAAAAGTTGTCTCGCCTTTGCCGTTGAACTGGGTGTCATGTTTACTGGGGCCATTCCAGTCTTGATTCATATAACATGTGAGTTGAAAATAATCAGTGCAGTTATTGTTCTAGTTTAATATTAGAATTTTCTGATGGCGTGGGGGTCTGGTGAATTTACATAATTACTTATACAATTGCTCAGCAAAAACTGGTCCAGTGCACTAATAAGTTCACAGATGCACTCCCAGTCCCAGTCTCATGCAAAATAGTGGAACAGCCAAAACCATTGTACGAATTAATTCAAAAAGAAACACACCAACAAGGGGAACAAGGGGAAATTGCTCAAAACCGCTTAAAGCCTATTTGGCACTAATTACTCCATTGACCATTACTGAAGTTCATCATTAACTTCCTAGAAATTTACAAGATTTTTTTAATGTCCGCAAGTTTATCATTCAAACATCAACTAATTATGATTTCAGCTGCCAGTGAGATTCACAAGTACACCTCTAAACACTACATAAAGGCAATTTTCTGTGACACTACAGATGTACAAGTAGTGGATCAATCAATAACAGAAATGAATCCAAAACCAATTTTGGTTGCCACAATCGATGTCAATCATTCCATTATGAAAACCTTACTTTCATCCAGTGGTAAATTCTCTGTTTATGAAGTAACGGATATCAAAAAGAAGGTAGTTTTGGTGTTGTTCACCAGTGGAACCACGTCCACTCCTAAGGGAGTTCAGATAACAGATTTGGGTCTCCAGCGAAATGCAAGTTCGTAAGTAATGCACTGATTCTTGTGTTAGCCTTCTTAATTTTTAAAAATTTCACCAAGATTCCATATGTTAATTAATTGATAGTAAGGTCTTACCTTAGCAATCCTATTTTGTTGATCCAAAATGAATTTCAGACCCGAAGGTCCATCATCTAGGTTTATGATCTAGGAGTCTAGGTTTATTAATACCAATAATACCTTACCATCAATTAATCTATCTATCTGTGCGTTTGTATGAGCTAAACTCAAAAACTACTAAACTGATTGGGCTAAACTCAACAAAAATAAAGTTACCGCTCCGAAGATAAATATAGCACTATTACCCCATCGATATTGACCTAGGACTCTGCCCCGCCGGCTTTCAAAATTCTGAGGCGAGGGATTTAAAAGTAAATATTGATTGGTCTCCATGGTAACAAAGCACAATCTCACAAAGTTTAAATGTAAACAAGCATACTGTCAAATAATTTTTTTATTATTTTTTTTTTTTTACAAGTACCTATTTCATTTACAATCTGTTCTATACTGGTACAATAATGTCACAATTCGTCCAGGGTATTCTCCACACAAAGAAGCTAAAGCTTGACCGAGATGCAGTCTAGGTCATAAAGAAATTGAATGCCAGAAATGGCGCGAGCCCCGAGTGCTTAGGTCACACTTCCCTATTATCGATGAGGTTGACTGCCTGGAAATTTAGATGATTTTCTAATTTTCTTTGATATTTTTCGCTTCGTTTCTTTATTTCTTCTCTGATAAATGGTAATTTTGTATCTTGTTGAATAACTTTATTAGACACATACCAAGGTGCTTGTAAAATTTTTCTTAGTGTTTTAGATTGAAATCTTTGAATTATTTCTATATTTGAGTTTGAAGAGGTAAAAGTAATTTGTTTTCAACAGATATTTTGAATTTCGACCAATAAGCCAATCTAGTTTGTTTGTTTTAAAATTTAAATGAAATATTTTGTTCCAAATGTGAGAATGTCATGTAAGTCTTCTATCGAGATGCATACCAAGGTACTTAACTTCGTTTGATTGTGGAAGCATGACAGGGTGATTGGTACCATAGCCATCTCTAATACATTGGTACTCAATATGACAAACATTTTTTGGTGTAAGTACAAAGTAAATGCAGTGCCTGTGATGATGCATATAAAAAGTTCCAAGTCTAAAAATTAGCTTTTCAAAGAATTATTTTATGTTTTTCAAAAATAACTATGTTTTTAAACTGAATACAGCTATTTCCCAATTACCTGTAAATGGATTTGAGTAGATAATGTCATTTTTGTGTTCTACATTAAATTTTGAATAAAAATAATATAAAATGACAGGGGGTCAGTTGTAAAAACTCCATTGTAAATAGATTCAAAGATAAAAATTAAGATGTTTGATAAAAATTTAAAATACTAATTTGATAATTTGATCTATTGCATTTGTTCACACCCTGTATACAAGAAAGTTTCCGAATATGGTAAAAACAGTGCCATTTTATAAGCTTTCCACGCTACACCATTGAGCTTTATGTCTTCATATGTACGCTTTACTGGTTTGAAGACTACAAAACATGGTGTCTTTAACGTTTAAAACATAGAAAGTCGGCATTTATCAAGCAAAAGTTGTATTTTTGTTTCAGCTTGAACAGTAAAAACATTAAAAAGTTCCCTTATTTCTGGTATTCAAACCACTAAAACAAACAAAAGAAAATCTAAACCTCAATTAGTGTAGCATATCGTTGGAAGCTTATAAAGTGGCAAAGTTTTTAACATATTCGGACACTTTCTTGTATACAGGGTGTGAGAAAATGCAATAGACCAATGTTTTTTAAATTTTTATCAAACATCTTAATTTTTATCTTTGAATCTATTTACAATGGAGTTTTTACAACTGATCCCCTGTTATTTTCTGTTATTCTTATTCAAAATTTAATGTAGAACAGGAAAATGACATTATCTACCCAAATCCATTCACAGGTAATTGAGAAATAGCTGTATTAAGTTTAAAAAAAACATCGTTATTTTTGAAAAACATAAAATAATTCTTTGGGAAGCTCATTTTTAGACTTGGAACCTTTTATATGCATCATCACACTGCATTTACTTTGTACTTACACCAAAAAATGTTTGTCACACTGAGTACCAATCACCCTGTATACCCTCAATATAATCAACCTAGCAATATTCAGGTTAAAAAACATAACAAGTGTACACTTAGTGTTTCCCAACCTTTTGTATATGTTCCATTAGTGGTATGGAGGAGCCACTTCAGTGATCTGTGGTGGAATTCTAAGAACAAGCATAGGAACTTGGGGCAAGAGTGCCGCTTAAAGTTTAACCCCCCCAACAAATAGGTTAATGATTAACAATTGAAAATATCGAATTGCCCAGACAGCACACTTTCTCCTCAGGACATCCCACGGATATTGCGACAGGATATGCAAGATATCCCATAGTGGTCCTATGGTCAACTTGGGATATCACAGGATATCCACAGGAATGCCTAATGTCCCCGCCCGGGGATGTCCTACGGATAAGCTCACACGCATATCCATGGGACATCCGAGGTCATCCCAGGGTAGTCCTCAGGACATTCTCAGGACATATGGGACTACTATGGGATGTCCCTGGGATAAAGTGTGGTCTGGGCCTGAACATAAAAAACACAATATAATATAGATTTAGTATGAAAAGCTTAATTATAAGTTTAGTAAATTGATTAAATAGTTAATAAACACAAATTTTGAAGAAAAAAACGAGAAAAAAGTTTTTGGCCCAGACGGGTTTCGAACCTGGTACCTTCGCCTTGTGAGCCTCTTACCTTACCTCCTGAGCTATCTGCGCTTGTTGATTATGGGTGTTTTCAAGTGGTTAAAGAGTAGCTGACAGTTGCAATGGTCGCAATACTTAAAATATTTTTGATACTACAGTATAGGCTATATATGATTCTGTTTAGACCTCAAGTAGTTGAATTGTTTTTCTGGTAGTTGGAGAGGATACTGGTATTTGAATATAGATTATTTAATCACCATTAGATTAGCACTGTAATAATTGATTGTTATATGATTAAAATTAGTTTTTTTTTGTTTTATTAATTTAAAGTTATAATTAAATTCACATTTCACACAACTATGATACAACTCTAGTTTTCCTGAACTCAGTGGTAGTAATATGTCAGTAAAGTAAAGTCAACCCTTGCTAGCCATAGTATTAACAAGACATATTTTCAATCTGGGAAACCTTAAACTTTTAAAATAAATTATAAAACCTCAACATCTTAATGCGTGGGAATCTTATTTTTAGAAAAAAAACAGACCAAAATTATTTGTTAAATAATGAAGACGGCCCAATTATAAATTCGGAATTACTGAAAATAATTACATCAAGAACAACACTGTAACATATCCAAAATTCAAAAGATTAATTTTTCTAATATTATTTTTTATTTTTCCAATATCCTTTAAATCATCTGTTTTAACTTTGTTTAAAATTAATTTATTAAGTAAATATTTACTTTTTGTACTAGTGTAAACACAGCCTGAAGATGGAAACCAAGTTTCTGAAAGCACCAGTGAAAAAAACAAATTATTATATATTGGCCTTGTTGAACATTTAAATTTAGATATACTGTACATTTCATCAGTGGTAGTATTTTTTTTCTTCAGTTTGTTCCCGGGACATTACGGTACATTACAGGATATCCAGTGGATTTTGTACATGTCCCGGGATGTCATGGGACATTCTGGGATATCCTATGGCATTCGTACATATCCCGGGACTTTACAGGATATCCTGAGGTTAACTTACAAATCCCGGGACATTACGGTATATTGTAGGATATCCTGTGGATTTCGTACTCGTCCCGGGATTTTGCGGGATATCCTGAGGATAGCGCACATATCCTGAGACATTCTCAGGACATATGGGACTACTATGGGATGTCCCTGGGATAAAGTGTGCTGTCTGGGTGAAAGTATCGATTAATAATCAATAGGCCTATTTTTAACTATATCAATTATAAAATTAAACTGTCATAACCTAAACTTGCAGATAAGTAAATGAAAAAATCGAATGAAGGTTTTTACTAATCAAATGGATAGTTTCAATCGATATTAGCATAGCCCAATTAAGAAACTGTACCCATAACCTAACTACATTTTATTTTTTCAATTATCATTACCGGTAATGTATCATTCAAAAAATAATAATGTTACAAAAAGTTACATTTGCAGACTCTTGCCCTGTATGTAGCGAAAGAGTGTGCATGTAATGGGGCAAAAGGACGCACATTGTTTAAAAAAGCACGCAAGACATACTGATACAGATTTAATTAGTAAAAACACTCATTCACTTAAATACTACAAAACAATTTAAGTTTAGCACGTTCTTAGCGACAATTAGTTCTTTTTAGCAGTAATCACAAGTGAATTTGCTCCCATCCCCATAAATTGAACAAGAGTCATTCACTTGCATGAAGTGCATTGAATCCAGTCCTCCTTTGGAGGTTCCCCTAGACAGATAGTTTTGGTACCTACTTGATGTCCTTGGTTGTTGAATTGTTTTTTTTTTACCTTTGGATTTCTTAAACGAGGTATGAACACTGAAATAACATGTTTGGGGCATGTGAACTCTTGCCCTAACCTTAATGCGTACTCTTACCCCATGTTCAAAGTTTTTACATGTAATGAGCTGCTGCTCACTGTGGCCATTAATGGAACTAAACTAACATGGCTATAATTAGAGCATTAAATGACCATTTAAAGTGTATAGGATTGAAACGATTGAATTAATTATTGGAATAACGTACATACTAATTCCCAAATTCTTAAATATTATATCAAAATAATGGTACGGTAGAATTATTTTACCTCATTGTGAGATGAACCATCAAACTATGGAGGAATGAAGAGGGTACTGTCTTGCACCGGATGAGACTTAGTGGTACCTCAGAGTAGTAAGTGGTACCAACTAACTCAAGCGCAAAGTAAAAATTTCCGCTTTGGGTACTCGATCTTACCCAGTGCGCACTCTTTCCCCGAGTCTACTTTGTATGGTCGCCATTTCATTGAACAGTACTCTATTATATGTAAGAAATTGTTAGGGCAAGTGTGTCAGCATTAGTTGACGGCCCATTGGCAACTGTGGTGTCAACGTCAACGGTGTTCATTCTTCACTCGGGAATTCATCAATTTTAAAAATACAACCCTCCAAGGGTTATACTGTGGTTGGAAGATGGGTTAGCCAGGTTAGCAAAATAATAAATACCGTACACATAGTCCATCCAAAATTACCTCCACATAACCAAGTGGTACGCACAATATTTTTTCTTTTAAAGCTGCACATCAAGAAAAAAGGTTGGGAAACAAAAATATTCAACACATCCAAAACACCAAACAATTAGTTAAACCAGTTTTACTTACTTTCAGTGCAAAAGGTGCGACGGTCAGAGTTAAGTCACATTTACTGACAAGTCCATTCTCATGGGTCAGCTGCACTATGTCCTTGGTGTCCAGCCTGCTCAAAGGATACTGTCTTGTCCTCAGTGAAGCAAAGGATCCTGCCTCTCAGTTCAAAGCCATTGAAAAATATAAAGTAAGCTTTTAAAAACTTACAACCATTGAGGCATATAGATAAACTGAAATAGCCTAATGTAAATTGATGGATTATGCTCAAACCATTGAATCACTTAAGAAGCTGAAACATCATAGTTATCAATCAAGGTTAAGGGCGTGACATAGAGCACAAGGGCCTAGGTTTTTAGGATTTTTTGAGAGGATAGCGCTTATCTGAATGGGATAGAGTCCAAACTGGCACAGGAAACACAAAACTTTACACTCTACACAATTAATATACGCAAAACTTTGCAGTTTTGTGTTTCCTGTGCCAGTCTGGACTCTTTCCCATTCAGGTAAGCCTTAGTTATCGATCAAATAGACTGCTTAGGCCCCGTTTATGCACCAAGAGCGGGAGTGGGGCGATAGCGGGCCCGCTCCCGCTGTGAAAATTTTGTCAAAATTGTGCAAGCGATAGCGGTAGCGGTTGGTCAACGGAGAATGGAAGGGGGACACAGTCTTGCCAACTCAAACTCTGCCAAATAATTAACACAACTATTTGTCCATTCAAAAAATTGTATCATTCAATTCAAGTGCACGTGCGCGTGGATCAAGTTGGCAACCCTAGCTGCAGCCGCTCCCACTCCCGCCGTGCATAAACAGTCTCATTTGACTCAATGTAGTTGAAAACCACTCTATCCCAAGCAACCGCTGCAATTTCTAACTACACAGCGGTCGAATTAGAAACCGCAGCGGGAGGTCAACCGCTACCGCTATCGCTCTTCGTGCATAAACAGCCCCATTTAACTCAATGGTGTTGAAAATCGCTCCCGCTGTCACTACCGCTCCCGCTCTTGGTGCATAAACGGGGCCTTAAAACCAGTTTGAGTTGTAACAGAACCAGCGTAGTTAGATCAGTACCGGTAACTATATTCTGCTAGCTGATTCACAATGTTCAATCTTTGACTATCGTTAAAGATAGAACTTAGAACTAAATCTTTTCTACGTTAAAGTTGCAACCATTTAAACAATTAAAATGCACATAATAGAATTGAGCCACTGACAGAATGGGCTGCTGTAAATTTATAATTTCTGCAAATTAACTAACACCAGGCCAAGCTGGTAGGCAAAGTTCTTGTAAGCTATAGCATATTGTAAGTGACATTAGCTGATATCACAACAAAAGCTAAAGGAGAAAATGGAGTTTTAGACTGTATCACACTGTGTGTGAGTAGCTTCAGCTTTGTTCTTTTTAATAATAATTTGGTCACAGCTAGCCCATTTATAGGAGTGATGGTTACTTCAAAGTCTTATAACTTACTGAAGGTGGCCAATATTCTACCAGTTTCCAACCCTGGGACTATTATAGTCTTAGTCTCTTTACGTTGTATGAAAACATTGTGAATCAAAATTATTGGTCTCAGTTGTCAACCAAACAGTTGAAAGGGTGAATGGAGCAAGGTATTTTGACTTAGAGAAAGTAAGGGGTGGATGTTCAGCTTTGTGCATTTTACGACGCAAATAGAGATATTTAAAATTAGTTTCTAACAAACGTTTAAACAACTCTAAGATGTAACTAGAATTACTCAAATTTAAGCATAACGTTTTCCTCGGATTTATGATTCATACTATGCGGCTCATTGAGCTACACGGGTTCTCTAGTACTGTAAATTGGCTGATACCTAAATGGTGACGTTTACATACATTGTTGTGCTACGCACCATAAAGCTTTCTATAGGCTATTCATTAACTTAGGCCTACAAAATTCCTTTGGCTACTAAGTTAGCCCACATTGAACTGAAAGTCATTTTTATTTCTTAATAAAGATAATTCCTAATTTGTGTTTTGTTTCTGTCTAATAAGGTAAGTCTTTGTCTTAATCTTATAATTATGAATTATTTTAAGAATAAATAGATTTGGTAAGTTACAATATAAAATTTATTAATGAAATACAAATATGAGATAAGTTATTGGTTGAATTTAGCTACAGGGTAAGTTAACAATGGTAAATTTTCAAAATGGTGGGGGTTCCAAGGTGGATCAAAAGATTCTAGGCTTATATTGGGCTGGTTTCTTCTAAAGTACACTAATTAATATTTAAATAGGCTATGAGCTCTTAATCCAGGGAGGGGTGGTCGTGCCGGTTCGAATGATATATTAGGCTTCTTTAAAATGCAAATAATTTAATTTAGTTATTGTTCTGAAATAAGTTAAGCTAGGTTCATGATGCTATTAATATAGGCTAATAATGTTAATGTCCAAAGAAAGATTCCAAATGGTTTCACTGAATTTAATGAAATAAAATAGAATTTGAAGATTAAATTTTGAATAAAAGTTCAATTTGAAATATGTATATCTTGATGAGTTGAGTTTTTGGGCCTAGTAGGCTGTACTGATTAAATGTCCAATGAAGATTAAATTTGTCCTTAGTTAAATAAGATGGATGATGGTTACCAAATTTGGAGTGTCTGTCTTCTTATAGCCTAAATTGGTACTCTTCAATGCACTTGTCCAATACTTTTGGATGATGAGAAATTTAAAATATAGGTTTTACTTTGGGATTATAAATTTTAGTTTAAATCAAACACAATTTCCAATAGAATGATGTTCACACTGTGAAGAGTTGGCAGGATCTGGGGAGAGGCAATGGTAGAAGCTCAGGAAGTCCATGTCCATTGTTGCAATGATGCACAGCTGGTTAAATTTACATGAATGACACTTGCCACAGTAATTTTGATTTTCTTTGGATAATTTTGAAAAGTAATACTATATTTAAGATGTTATTACTATATTGCAATTTTCTTACAATTATATATTATTCTAAATAAATGATTATTGTTGGTTTTTGATGAGTACTTAATAGGTATGGAGAGAATTTGCATAAATATTTTATTGTAACATGAAATAGGATGATGTTTCTGTGGGGTGATGGGATATTATATAACATTGAACAAAATTTGATAAAATAACACATTAACAAGGAGAAACATATTAAATAACTGATAATACATTATCAGGGGCATTAACAGACATTATGGGAGAAAATACACAAAATAATACAGAAATTAATGTTAATGATGAATGAATGACATGTAATATTACAGTTGTTAGTCAAAGTATCAGGGACGTATTTAACTATCTGCCACCTCTAGGCAGCAATGTTAGCCGCCCCCTCCCCCCACCATCGTCAGCGCGCTCACCGACCACAATAAGATTACCCCAATACATGCCCTGCCAGCTGTTTTTGAAGAAAAGTAATCGGCAATTGCATGCTGCATCAACAAATCTAATAACATTTTGAGCTTCTTTAACAGAAAATTTTGTTTCCCCGTTTGTGTTCTGAAACACGATTCTGTTTTGCATACATGGAATGCAATGTTGTATCCAATCAGAAAATTCAAAATCGTGTATTGCGGCGTGTAAACGGTACACAAAAACGTCCATATACAAGGGTTCTTATAACGTTTTTCATTGATCACTTTTAGTCAGATATACAATCACAAATACTTTTATTCACAAAACTGTTATATTTTAATACTAAATTAATCAAAACAAAAAAAAGTTTGTATAAAAAAGTAAGTGGATCTGACTAAAGGTGTTCAATATGAAAAGCGTTATAAGCATATCCATGACAGATCCTACTTAAAAAGAATAACATACATTTTGAATGAGTTAAGTTGGTAGTTGGTTCACACGTTTCTCCTTGATTTAAACCTAGAAAATAAATTAACAGTCCAAGTTAAGTCCAAGGAGTTCAGCAGTTACTTATTTATTTATTTATTATACATACCAACGGCAGAGCCATTTGATAAAAATCAACAAACAGTTTTCAACTTATAACACAAAATCAATGTGACAATCAATAGAACAATAGAAAAATCAACAATAAATAACAATATAAATAAATAACAATACCCGTAACAATAAATATGAAAATGAATATAATGAATCACAAAAAGTAAAAAATTGCGTAAGGCTGAATAACAACAAAAAATGAATGTTGGTGAGACAATACATCGACAAAAGTTCGATTAAGGAGTTGCATTTTGTTGCGCGCCAAGGACAGTGAGGAACTTTCTTCGAGCTAGTTTGAAGCAAGGTCGAAGAAGAAGTCCACTGCGCCTGACACCGTGTTTCCCAGGCGAAGAATCCTAGCGAGTGGACTGTTGGCGTCATAGGATGTTGACCTGAAGCGCCGGCCAAAAAATGCTCTGAAACGAGTTCTGCCTGAAACCCTGATGTCGATCTCCAGAAGAAGTTCGGGGCAACTGAGAATGCCATTCATAATCTTACTTCTTCAATATTAAGACTGCTAGTTAACAATGTCTTTCTTCAGAAGATTGGCTTCTTAAATAATATGTTGCCCTTTCAAGGCATGAAAATGATCTTTCTGGTGAGCATTTTTATGTAGCTGTGCTTGCAAATATCAATATCTACATAAACTGATTGAGGATCTTCTTCTCAAATTTCTTTAAAAAGCCTTCACAGATGGATTTTGTTAGGTTTTTTACTCGGACATTTGGCTTCAAGTTCGAGTTTAATATCATTTTTGTTCTCATCTTGGCTGGGGGTTTCTTTATTTTTCAAGTCTTGCCTTGACACTTCCAGTACAGGAAACTCATCAAAGAAGCAACATCTGATAAGTGTTGAGATTGATCACCAGCTTCTCTTAGTTTATGTCCATTTACAGATGAGCCTTTACAGATGATCTTTCATTTACAGATGTCAATGTCATACACGCCGCTGCGTAGTAACGTTAACGTAACAAACGATAGCAGGTAGGCCTACACTGTAGTGTAGTCACTTAAACTTAATAGATTTTTATTAATATCATTAATACATTTATGAATATTTAATACAATAATTTTTACTTCATATAATCCTTTACTTTCATTATATTCCTACAATCTACAATTGGCATATTACATTTGTACATAAATGGTTAACACGTTTCCCGGTCTCCCAGTGGTGGAACTGGATGTGTCATACAATTTATGGCTAGCTGACAGGAAAAAATATTACCTAATACATTTTAACTAATATATATGAATATCACTACAACTTTTCTTTACTAAAAAAATTTACATACAAAATTATTACTTTCTTCTATATCATCGTAATTCCTCATCTTTTTGCTAATTTCATTGCACAATAGACTCAATCTGCTAACGTTACTTACCAACTACTGCTAATTAGCCACCACCCCACAATGGGGGTCTGGCGAGCCAAAGGCGAGTCCTTTATAAGATACATTGACTAACAACAATGCATGTAAACGTTACTATTTACGTATCAGCCAATTTACAGTATTTGCTTTTTTGGAAATGCAGCATTGCTTTGTCATTTACATTATTTGTTACCAATGAAGCTGCAAGGTACCCGAATAAAAGCCAGCTTCACTACAAGTAAATTCTACTACACCTAACTTTCCGAAGAGAGATTATATTGACAGCTTTATGTAATTGATAAGGCTAAGACAACTGACATCCGCATGTCCAGGAATTCCAGCTTTAACAGTAACCCCACGACCAATTGCTCAAAACTGTGCTAGAGCATTATTCATTGCCACAAAAATATGCTAAGATGACCGATGTGACGAAGGAAAAAATCAAACTTACACAGCTTAAGGTTGGACTTCCCTTTGAAGTAAGAAAGTGCCGTCTCAACAAACAGATATTTTTTCTCAAATAAAAGCATTGATTTTATCTTCTTTACACTGATGAAATCGCGGAAGTGTTAACCACAAAAGATTCACCAATATACGATTTTAATACTACTTAAGGGTTCTTCCAAAAGAAGAGAAACCAGTTAACATAGTAATAATAACTCCGATAACGTGCGGTATGGGACATATGTTGTAACTAACGCAATAGTCATTATTGTTTTTTCAACGATTGTTCATTAAACAATGCGAAATGCTCAAAATTTGTAAAATTGTACTCTATTTATCGCAGTTAGATGAATGAGCTCAAGCCTTGAAAGTAACTGTCGATTTCGATGGGTTTTACCTAGTTATTTATATTTAGCGGGATTGTTGATTTCTTACACGGGATTTTTGTATATTGATGATGAGACTAAATCTATAAAGGGGAGCAGGTTAGAATAAATCAAAGTGGATAAAGTAAAGAAGACAACATATTCTCAGCCCTGTTTAAGCTCACTTGTCTCCTTGTCTCCTTGTCCAGGCGCTCAATCTTTATTTTTTGGATAGCCCTTTTATATTAATTTTTCTGCACTAACAATTAACTCTGTTATTCTAGGTCAATAGTTGGACTGTGCAATCTAGTATTTTGAATCTTTATGTTAAGGAACCTACACTTGCTTCAGTGGACCTCTCTTCACTCACAGTGGTTGTTGTTGGTGAGCAAAAAAGTCAAGTCATAACATAACCTAATTAGCATAAGTCAATTTTGTCTTAAATTACTTCCTCTGTGCACCTGCACCTTTTTTTCTTTTTTTTTCGAAGTTGAAGGAGGGAGGCCTCGTTGACTAACCCTCCCACACCAGCCAGGGAGGAACTGGCTCCTGGTGGAGACCTACATTACACGGTGTGGAAGACCCTAAATCGAATCAGGGTCGAGGTACCAAAATGCAAAACAAACATGCAGAAATGGGGTCTCTTAATCTTACAAGTTGAAGAAAACATCTTGTGTGCGAGTGGTGCTGTTCAGGATCCTGGCCATCTGCTGATCTGTCCACGCCTAGACCAGTCTTGCACATAGATGATCTTTTACAAGCGAATGACAATTAAAGCCATATCGGTAGCTAATTTTTGGAAAAGTGAAGTCTGATTTCCGGACACGAAAAGTAAGTACCTGCACCTTGATTTGGGTAAGTCTGTAGATTTCTTAAGGTGGGGCAAAGACTAGGAAGCTACAATATAATCTAACTTAGTATCCCATTTCCCAATAGTTACAGTGGAGTTCACTTTCTATAACTTAGAATAACAGTGATTCGATTGGTAGGTAAACAACGAGTACAAGAAACTAAGATGATTATTATTAGTGAATTTCCCATGCGGAATAAGCGATTATCGGTATCATGATATGAACTATAGACCCAGGACTGATTTACTTTTTTCATCCCTAGAGGACAAAAACAACATTTGATTGATCATTGAGCGTCCCCATCGCAATGATTGATAATTGATAATTGATATTTGTTCAAATATTTGTATATACACAGTGTATGTGTGTGTCCACTAACATGATAACTCGAGTAAATTTGGTTAATAAATAATAAGCTTTTGCCTTCTAGACACAGTAACAATAAACTTAAATTTATGATATAAATCAAATCAAATCAATTTATTCATCACAAGAATTCACAATAAAGAGGCTTAATATCAGGAATGAATATGTGACATGTTAGTACAAATCACACATTATAAATAGTTTACACATAAATAAATATATACAAATATTAAGATTACAGTTGATAGGATAAAAATGAATTCATGTCACAAAGTGCAATCAGTTTTTCTAAAAGTTTGTTTTAAAATTATTAAAGCTCAAAGACTGTTCCGTGAAATAAAAGGACAATTTGTTGTAGACTTGCATTGATAATAGGGCCCATGTGAAATAAAGCTAATTTATGGCTTGGAATTTCCAAAAGTTGTTTGTGTCTAGTTTCAATTATGAGTTTTTTACAGTTTTCAAATAAATTAAGGTTGTTTTTTATGAAAAGTGCCAAGTGTAAAATATAAAGAGCAGGAAGGGTCAAAAGTTTGAATTTCTTAAAACTGGATCTACGATTTTCTTGAGCTGTTGCCGGCAATATGACTCTGATGGCCTTGTTTTGTTGTTTAAAGATATATTTTCTAGAAGGTGAATTTGCCCAGCACAACAAACTGTAAGACATAATTGATAAGAAATAACCATGGTATACTAACATCACTGTCTTGTCATTGCAAATTCTTCTAATAATTCAGAGATTAAATATAGCTTTGTCTAGTTTAGCATATAAATGGTCACAGTGGTTATTCCATTTTAAATCTTGAACTGTTAGTCCCAGAAAATCTACTGATTTACATACAGGAAGGTCAATGTTGGTGTAGGGAACTGCAAAAATTAATTCTTTGGACCTGTTTGAGGAGGCGGAACATTCTAATATTTTAGTCTTGGCATGATTACCAACTTAGACCGTTCTTGCTCAACCAGAAACTGATGTTTTGAACAGAGGAAGAGATATTAAGTAATTAAGTGCCAATTCATTTTTGTCTTTACCTTTGACTATTGCTGTTGTGTCATCTGCAAATAAAATTAAATCTGAATTTACATTTCAAAACAAGTTGTTGACATAAACTAAGAACAAGAATGGCCCTACCTTTGGACCTTGGGGATCTCCTAAGTGTAGGTACTTTATTCCAATCAGAAAAAACTGAGTTTCCAATCATGGTATTAATCTTTACTTTTGTAAACCTATTTTGGAGATAGTTGCCAAACCACAGAACAACCTCCCTACTCATACCATAACATTCCAGCTTTTTCAACAAAATTAACAACAAAAAATAACAATAATATAATATTAAATAATATGTAACTTAGATTAATAATGTTGTCCATATAAATGATTTTGAATGATTTTACATGATCCTTTTAACACTTTAATCACTATTTATATTATATATAAAACTTTAATATGAGTTTGCAATCTAGCAAGAGCAGGTTGTGGAAACAAGTGTTATGGGTTTTGAAATTGTAAAAAAATTGCATTTGACACCGGCATGCCAGAGGGAGTGTATTTTAAGGCGAAGATGAATGAAGCCTTAGTTACTTTACTTGCTATTTAAGCTACTTCTGAGTGCATTTTAAATTTGAGAATGAAGAGGATTTGGAATTTACAGCAGGAGCCGTTGCGAGAAAGAGGACGATCAACGAGTTTGTATCACAAGTTTTGAAGGGTAGGATTGGAGTGTATGTGTTGTACGCAATGACAGAAACTGGATTCATTACAACATGGAATAAACACAATCTACTAGATCTGTCCAAAGCCGACTCTTCAGGCTACTTAGCCCCTGGGGTGGAAGTTAAGGTAGGATGTACCTATAGTTTATCACCAGGTAGTTTAGGTTCTATGTGTAAATCGTTCTATTTTCAGTTTTTGCTAGCAACTTATTACATTGTTTAACCAGATTACAGATGAAGAAGGCCGTCTTGTAGAGCCAGGAAGCATAGGAGAAGTAAGGGCCCGAACCCTCTCTACAACCCTGGGCTACTGGGGACAACCTGAACTGGATGCCCAGTCTTTTGACTCTGACGGATTCTTTAAGACTGGAGATGTTGGATATTTTGACAGTGAAGGATTCCTTTACATTTATGGAAGAGTGGGCGAGATTATAACCCTTGGAGAGTCCAAGGTTTGTAACAGAAAAATGCTTGAATCTGAAACCTAATGAAATTGATTGTTTGACACAGTATAAACAAATTATTAGTACATGAACAACACACTTTAGTTAGGGACCCAAAATTACTTATTTACTCTTCAGGCAAAAAAAGTGTTCTTTATAATATTGTTAACATTGTTAGTTAACAGTATGTACTCAAAACTACAACTGCACCAAGTATCACTCTGTCCTCCATCACCCACCAACATTTATCTTTCACTTTACCAAAATATGTGGCTACGGTAATGTCTGAGAAAGTATTTAGCCTTTCCAACAGCTCTTGCATTCCCTGGTGTTATGGCTTTTAGCGCTTATTTACTCCATCCAGAGGTGCTCATCCTCCCAAGTTCGGGAGCACAAATCCCCTCCCCATTTCATACTGCACGTACACGGTGAATTGAATTAAGAGCAATCTTGCGATCCTGAAGACATTGTGTTGTTGCGACAGACAAATGTTAGGTAATTAAGAATGGTCAAAATTGTGTTGCAAGTGTTAATAGAGTGTATGAAATGAAAAACACTATTTTGACTATTTGTAGGAACAATTTTATAATTCTCAATGGTGAAATGTAAAATAAAAATCCCCCCAAAATCGCAGTGGGGTAAGTGCACTGCTATCACCCCCCTTGGACACTTCAGACTCCATCACATTAATCTTATACATAGGGCAGACACAGTTTTAGTAACACTAAAGTCAGTATTTAATATTTATGTTGAACGAATGCTTGCTTAGGAAAGGAATGCTAAAATGTGCTATCTTTGCAGGTTTCAATATCTGAGATAGAAGACCTGTTGAAGACCCACTCTAAAGTGATAGATGCTGGAGTTGTAGCTAAACCCAAGTCTGACTCTTACAAACTGATTGTCTTCATTGTGGTCAAGTCAGGCTGTCAAGTCTCAGGAACAGAAATATCAGAGTATCTCTCAGGTTTGTGTCTTATTTCAGCACTTTATTGAAAATATTGTGTCTGAATAAATTACTGTGATAACTGGACGCGCAGTAGCAAGCCCTTCCATAACAAGATCAGTAACGTAACGGTCTAGTAAATCTGTCATTAATCCTAACTAAGGTTGAACCTGAAGTTCTAATCCAGGTTCATAAATGTCCAGATTGAATGAAATAATTTTATTGCAAAGAAAATCAGAGCTATCACAAGACCATGCTGACTACTCAATCATTGCCATGTGAACTAGCTCTAACCAGACATTAATGCTACAAATTGTCAAACACCAACATTGTTTTTAGCATAGCTATTGTTGAAAAAATCTTTTACAAATTAATCTAAGGCTTTATTTGAGTAAAAACCAACATTACAGAATAACACAAATAAATAAGTTAAATTTGCATAGTAACCAGGGCAGCTGATCAAAGTTGTAATATCAAGGATATTAGAAATCATGACATTCTCCCTTGGTTAAAATTGTGTACCTTGTAGGTATTTTGGAAGTCTTTTCTCCCTGATTGGTCTTTGATAAGTTAATGGTAAATTTGGTACCGTACAGATTGAGTCAAAGGAAAAGATTTACAACTGACCAAGGTTTGTATTTCGTCTGAAAAATTACGTACCCACTTGGAGTAATGGGCAAACATTCCCACAACACGCTTAAGAGATGTCGCATCTTTGGAAGGAGGCATCTCATGGTCTTAATACATATCAAATAACCTAACAGCTTTATTGAACTAAGACAATACTTGGACTTCTTATCGTTCAAAGTGAAATTATACTTTTTAGCTACCTGAAGAAACCTTTGTAAATTCTCGTCATGTTCTGCTTGAGAGCCGCCACAGATGGTTTTATCATCTAAATAAGCATACACACCTTTAAGGTTTTCTTTTGATATTATTATAGATTCTATCACTCTTTGAAAGCAGGCTACACCGTTGGTGACACCAAAGAGGATTCTAGTGAACTGGTTTAGCTTACCATCAGCTTTAAATGCTGTGAAAGGTCTTTCTTCTACAGAAATGGGGTTTTGATGATATGCTGATTTCAAGTCAATAGTAATGACTATGGCATAGCTAGCCACTTTACTTATAATGTCGTCAATCCGGGAGAGTGGGTAAGCATCAAGTAAAGTATATTTATTTATCGTTTGTGAATAGTCAATAACTAGACGTTTCTTATAGTTTTCATTCAGAGTGATTAGTGGCTGAGCTTGCCAGTGTAAAGAAAAAAAAGATTTATTTGTAAAGAAAAAAAGGAAGTTCTAACTAATATTACACATTTAAATATAAATATTCAAATATACTTTTCTCGTAAATACTCTCAAATGACTGGCTCTTTACAAATCTTGGTCTTCAGGCTATAAGAACTTGCATTTACTTCCTTTAACTTGAACTCCAAATTCCATAAGACGCTGTGACAATTTCTCCAATCTATAAAAGGCTTCCTCTCTCGTTGATCTGCTAACCAAAACATCATCTAAATAGGTTACAGTTCCTGGTGATCCGTTTATAATTTGATTGATTACAGCTTGAAATATAGCTGGAGCTGAAGAAAGTCCAGATGGCAGACGTCTTAGTCAAAAAAGACCCTTGTGAGTCGTTAACGTCAACAGAGGTTGTGAATCCTCCGCAACAGCTAATTGCTGATAAGCATTAGTGAGATCCACGACTGAAAAATATGTACAACCAGACAGAGAAGCAAATATATCCTCAGGTTGAGGTAATGGATAATGTTCCGTCTGTAACACCGGATTCAATGTTACTTTGAAGTCTGCGCACAATCGGACACCATTAGTCTTGGGCACTGTAACTAACGGAGTATCCCATTCTGAACTAGAAACTCTGTACGCTATACCATCCTCAACCAACCGATCTAATTCTTGTTCAAATTTTTCCCTTAACGAGTAAGGCACAGGCCTAAATTTGCAAAACTTAGGAACAGCATTGTCCTTGAGAGTGACTTGAGCCTTAACACCTTTTATTTCTCCTGGCCCCCCTTGAAACACTGCATTGTACTTTTTCTTTAACACCTCTACTTCAGCCTCAAGTTTAACACTAGGCAACACAACTTTACAATTAGGTTGCTTCAATTCACATGTTGTAACATTCACTGTATTATAATGTTATATTCACATATTATCATATGTTAAACGTATCATATGTTAGTTGGAGGTAAACAATATCAGTCATGTTGATGTTTCAGTCTTGAGTGGAATGGTAAATAAACTTCTGAGCTTTAAATGTTAAAGCTTCTAATTTTATTTATATTTTCTAACTAAAACATGGTGTCAGGTGTATTTTGAAACCTAGAAGAAATAATGGAAGTATCTGGATTGTTTAGGTTGCCTGAACCTATGAGTTTTGAAGGAAATGTGAGTGAAAATTGGAAAAGATTTCGTCAGAAGTTTGAACTGTACTTAATAGCAACTGGTCATGGTAAGAAACTTAAAGATGAAGTTAAGATTGCGCAGCTGCTTAATCTGTTAGGCGATGATGGCCTAGATGTATATAATACTTTTAAATTTGAAGATAATGACAAAGATAGTTTTGATTGCGTACTTGCTAAGTTTGAATCTTACTGTTGTCCTCTGAAAAATGTCATATTTGAGCGGTTTAAATTCTATAGAATGAAGCAGGAAGATGGTCAAGACTTCAGTAAGTTTGTTATGCAGTTAAAAATAGCAGCTAAATCATGCGAGTTTCTTGAACCTGACAATATGATTAGAGATAGAATTGTCTTAGGCATAAGAGATAAAAGTACTCAAGAGCGTCTATTAAGAGAACCAAAACTTGACTTGAAAAAAGCTATTGATTTCTGTATGATTGTAGAGAGTAGCAAGGATCAATGTAGGACTATTGTAGAGCACAATGAAACCAAGCTTTCGAGGACTAAGTCGGATCCATACAGTGTATGTGTTGTTAATAATGTACCAAATCAAGAACTTTCGCGGAGTGCTGCAAAAGAAAAACAGAATGATCTATGTAGCTTTTGCGGCTACAAACATGTACGGGGTAAATGTCCTGCATATGGCAAAACATGCTCGAAATGTGATGGTAAAAATCATTTTGCAAAGGTTTGTAGGAGCAAAACTATAAAATCTCATGCTGTTACAAACGAGGAACAACACGATGAAGACTCTTGTGTGAGCGATGTTAGTTTAGGCTCGGTAAGCTTAAACATTAGTGGAGTAAAAGGTCAAAGTGAAAAATCGTGGACGGAAAACTTGACTGTTGGTGGTACACAAGTTAAATTTAAACTAGATACAGGTGCAGAGATCAGTGTTTTACCTGCTAGTTATGTACGGAAAATGAACATTACACACGTAAAACGTAGTTCTTATGTACTCTCAGCCTGGGGAGATGAAAAATTCAAAATCAAACCTCTAGGTCTTGTGATATTACAATGTAAAACAATTACAGGTGTAACTGCAGATGTGAATTTTGCTGTAGTGAATGTCGAACATGAACTGCCAATTTTAGGACTGAAAGATTGTGTCAATTTAGGACTCATTAAGAGAGTGTCATCGATATGTTTGAATTTTAAGGATAAGGACGATGTTTTAACCGGCTATAAGCCAGCTTTTGAAGGATTGGGACAGTTTCCAAGCACTCATCATATTCAGCTTAAGGAGGGTGCTATCCCACAACGCAGGTGTAAAACAACGATCCCGGTCACTGAGGAACAGCTGAAACCAACGCTGAATGATGGAGTACAAGACAGGTTAAATACAAGACAACACCTACAGAAAAAATATTATGATCGGTCAGCCAAAGACTTAAGGGTTGTAAGGAATAACGAAAGAGTTGTCTTCAGAAATGAAGGAAGGTGGGAGCAGGGAAAGATTGTTAATCAAGGACCAACTCCAAGAAGTTACTGGGTAGAAGGTGACAATGGGGCTACATTAAGAAGAAATCGCCGCCATCTGAAACCATCACTCACTCAACAAAACAATTCCCAGTCAGTTCCAAGGCAAGACGAGCCAGTACGACTAAGACCTCGTAGAGAAATCAAGCTACCATCAAGATTTCAGAATACAATATAATGGTCTCAAAAGAAGGGAGAAGTTTGGTTGGTTATTGTTTTTAGTTAATTCTTTCAAATTTGTTTGCTGTTTTTTAAAGGGGAAAGATGTATTATAATGTTATATTCACATATTATCATATGTTAAACGTATCATATGTTAGTTGGAGGTAAACAATATCAGTCATGTTGATGTTTCAGTCTTGAGTGGAATGGTAAATAAACTTCTGAGCTTTAAATGTTAAAGCTTCTAATTTTATTTATATTTTCTAACTAAAACATTCACTGTAGACTTAGATTTAGTACCAGTAGTATCATACAAATACAGCATGCCAATCTAAATTTAATTTCGCTAACCATAGTTCCTTCCTAGCAAAATAGGCTGTCTACGACAAGCCTCAACAATCAACAGTAACACTCTAGTTTTTATGTAAAACTCTAACCTCAGCTTGACCTAGAACAGGCACTTCATCGCCTGTGTAAGTTCGCAAATTCATAGAAACAGGCTTTCTAATTCAATATGAGAAAAATGGTCATTAAAAACGTCTGAAGGACAAACTGATACAGCAATATGACCCGCTGTCAATTTCCATCTCCACCAGAACCTTCTCTATAGTTAGCCTTACCTTGTTAGCTGCCATACCACTGTTTAATTCAAAGTTGTACATACACACATTATTTGAAACTTAATTGCAGCTTGAGCTAAGCTCATTTACATTATCTTTGGAGATGTGATGGACTCTATTAGAACCTCTCTTGTTCTTCCTTCCAAGTTTTCTAACTTTACTTTGGTTTCGGCAAGCTTTTAGTAGATGCCCAACTATGTTGCACCCATTGCATTTATCATTTGCATATGGACATTCATTGGCCCTATGTTCAACTGAACAACATCTGTAACAGTTAAACGTAGCATTAATATTAGTCATACCAGCACCATAAGCTGAATTGAACTGACTACCAGTCGGCCTATTTTGATTCACATGTGAAAAATTGGGCTTGGAATTTAAATGACAAATTTTCTGTTTTGGACTGAACAAACTTTTCTGTTTTTCAGCCTGCCCTTTGAGCTCCAAACTATAAGCTTCATCAAATTCTTGATCCTCAGACAATTTTTGCCTTATGACCTCATTACTTATCCCTGTAATAAGCTTGTCTCTAAGGGCCTCTTTTAAGAATGTGCCAAATTTACATGAACTACCGGTACCTAGCTAAATGTTTAATCGCTACAACAAACTCTGAAATACTCTCACTAGATTTTTGCACACGAGAATAAAAAGTGTATCTCTCTGCTACCACCAATTTCTTTGGAGAAAAATAGTTCTCAATTACTTTAATTAACTCTTCATAACTTTTGCTATCTACAGCTACAGGTGAAACTAAGTAAGACTAAATCGTTAAAACTTTTTGGCCTGCAACAGAGTTATTAAAACAGACAGAAACTTTAGTCCTTTTTCTGGATGTTTAGATTTGTCTCCTTCAGGATCTGGTATATTAAAATTAAAAAGAAATAACTACTTTTACTGGACTCACTATCCCTCGGAACGGGGTCCTTTAACTCAACTGCACCATTGTGATATTTTAAAAGAACAAGATAAAATCTAGTGCATTCAACTTATTCTCCATTTCAATCACAACTCAATTATTGTTATTTAAACAAACTTAACAATCAGAACAAAACAAAAGTCTTTAACATTCGGAATTCAACCAACATTATCAAATCAAATGCTGCTTCTTACACAATTAATATAAACATATATTGCAACAACAAAACTGTTTAGCTTACAGTGGGTCAATCCTGACTCTATGTAATTTATATGAAATTTGGTCTAATGGTTGCTTGGATATAGCAAAGATGATTAAGTACGGGTCAGATTAATGAGAGGTTACTGTGTTTATGTGGTTGAATATGGCCTAACCGACGATTTCATCGTAGTTAAGACTTTAAATTGATAATTGTATGTAATTAAGCTTATTGATTGTTATCACTTTTAGAGCCAATATGAAAGTTTTAAAATTGTTAGTTATGCTCTGAATGTTCCCAGAACAAGCCGGAGATGCTTTAGGTCTAGAGGTTCATGAGGTTGAGACGATTCCTAAAACTCCAATCATCAAAGTCAACCGAGAGAAGCTACTCAGCATGGCTGATAAACTCTACACATAATATCATCACTGAATTATCAATATTATAAGTTTATACAGGACTAGCTGTTTGCATGCTCATTGTTCAGGTAAACTTGTATTTATTATTAAAATTTATTTATCACCTATAAAACAGAGTTTTTAAATACCCCTGCTGCAACAAACCTGCAGACAAAGCGAATTTCCTTGTATTCATGTTATGGAGGGAAATGTTAATACTTACAACCATGGAGATCAATCAATGGGGTTTAAAGAGTCTCCATGTAAAGCTACAATAAAATAGAGTTATTTAAAGTATTTTTGGTACACCCTGTCATTGATACACTAAACAAAGACATTATTTGCTATAACAATTTTATAATTTAGTGATGCGTTTGGACGTAAAACATCTACAATTTAAATTAAACATCACTCTTACTTAGATATACAATATACCAACATACTTTTTTATTGAGATATTTTATTACTAAGCAATCAAAAAATATAAAGGCAATTCTAGAACTTTACTTTATGTAAGAAAGAAGTGTAAACATGGACAAAAATCATATCCAAAACACTCACACCAACACCAAGTTTGTCAAGATTGTATGATAAGAATATTCAACACCTTCACAAAAGAGGCAACCTCGACTATGACGGGCTGTCAGCTGCGAACAATACGCTTAATTTGCTAGCATTACAAGCGAGTTGCAGACTTTCGGCAGTCGCAGTTTGGTTTTGTAGGTGAGAGTGGTTACATTCGTACAAGTGCTTCTCAGCTGAAATGCATTTGAAAGGTGCCGAGATCAATGAAGCAATTCCTCGTTTTTCCCTTGAAACATCGGTTCTCAAATTAATGATTGAAGCAATGGAATATAATGCAAACAAAGTAGCTCAGGTATGGCAATATTGTAACATTAGTTGGGTTGATGTAAAATGTTAGCACAACAAACCAATCTATGAATGTCGAGCTTTGTGTGATTAGATCTTTTTTTAACAAACCATCAATCTAAATTACCTACATATGATTGTTTTTCGTGCCATCATTTAAATTCTTATATCCCTTAAAAGGAATATAACTATTACAAATATTTTCTGAAGTGAAGATCACTTAGGATTAATTTCTGTGGAGAAATAAAGTAGGTATAGAAGTTTGATGTTATGCACACGTTAGTGTTGATCGATATATCGCCCCTCCAAGAACTCTGCCTTTAAAATAACAGAGTAGAATGTTACCTACGAACTGGCACCATTTTATTAGTCTAAATTAGTTGATACATTTTCACGTCAACAAATCTAGCACAATATATTTAATTTAATATTATAATTGATCGATTGTTCCCAGATTTCCTCATTCTTTATCAAATGCATTAATTAGGTAATTGATATTACTGTAGACTCTCGCTCATACCGCCTGAGCTGAAGGAGTTTAAGTAATTCAGACTTATGTCATCCCCTAACTGAATCTGAAAAATCTTACTTAAAGTTCAGTAGGTTTCATTTGACAGGTTGTAGTACAATGAATATAAAACTTAATATTCATTGCTTAGTACCAGGTGGTACACACCTCTGTTGAGAGAAGCACATGTGTTGGAGTGTGTGTATCAACAAAGTCTGTGATGTACAGTGGAATTAATACCAACCATAATTTATTGAAACTGTACATAGATATAAAACTGACATAGATATGAAACTGTACATACCTAGATGTACTTGAATAATAGATATTTCACAAATTTACATGTTTAGGATTAAACTAATGAACTAGTGAGTAATTATATAACTCATAAAAAGTGAATATTACACTTCAGTATTTACAGAAATAACACCAAGTAATAATATTTACAGAACCAACTATAAGTTATTTGCACAAACTACTAACTAGCTTAACCTGTCATTACTTTGCTCATGAAATGTTAAGTTAAACCATTGACTGGATTAATAGTCAAAGGTTAAACATAATAATGTGTCTACTTAAGTTAAACTAAGAGAGAACTTCTTAATTTACAACACTAACTGTCCATCAGGAGCTTCGGACTACTCACTCTGAAACCATCTACATCTATATAATATTTTTGGCCAGAAAACAATTCCCGCTGTATCTCATCATTGCACGTCACGTAGGATCACATGCTTAAACCTGATTTTCCAATAGTAGTACTGTCAGATATCCCATAACTTTATTGGAAAGTTGTATGCATCTTAAAGTACGGTAACATAAACGATAAACACCTTGCATGATGTTTTATTTATATTTAATTTTATGTGTCTCTATGGACTTATTTAAAGGTAAGCCTGCTTTCTTGTCAATTTCCTTAATAATTCCTGGCAAATGCCCTATCTTTTTATCAGATACAGTAATTTAATAATAAAAAATTTTAAAATAATTTTATGATTAAAAAATTAATTGTATAATTAAAACGTTAATTTTATAACTAAAAATTTCAATAAATTTAAATTTCCCGAGTTTGCGGGACTCTACTGTAATTTTATAATAAAAAATGTTTAAATTAATTTTATGATAAAAAAATTAATTTTATAATTAAAACGTTAATTTTATAACTAAAAATTTTAATAAATTTAAAGATTTTCAAATTGACGTGAGGGTTTCTCCCACAATCCCCCACTCCTTCGCAGAAAAGGTTCTCATCAGTTCCTGGAAGAGGAAAATGAGACGCCAGTAGGATAACATGGGAACTTTAGAGGCCACCTGGACAGAGCCCTGATGGAATTTCTTGAAAACGCTTCTCATTGCACATCTAGAGCTTAATTACAATCTCCATGCCAATTCCTGAGTTCCTATGGTTATAGTAGTTTTTGAGGTACAGTGATCAATGTCAGTGGTATTTGACTTTTATAATATGCACAAACAAATAACCAACAAAAACAATGTAACATGGGGAGAGGTGGGTGTATTAATTGTCTTAACTATTTTTATTTTGATTGCGATTTTATTGTCTGTCATAGTGCTTGATCACTTGTTATATTTTCTCCTTAAACTTTCAAAAATATCTGTTCAGATTTAATGGAATAAACAATTATATTACTTTTACTTTTTTACTGTTCATTATGTACTTAATCTTTGGTCATTATTGTTTGTTAAAGTTGTTTAGTAGTTGTTTGTAGCTGTACATAGTAGTTGGCTCGTCTCAGAAATATTTTAAAATCGTTGCAAGCCGTTTGGCTTTAGTTATCAGTTTGTCTTTAGTGTTGTCAGGAAGTTGGTGTGAGCCATCTTAATAAGACATTTTACATATACTCATTTTTATTCAGCATAACAGACGTCTATAGGCCTACATTGTATCTCAATCTTACAGATTGAAGATTCTACAGGCAAGACATTCACTTTTGCTGATATCCTTGCGCAAAGCAAGGCAATCTCCACAGGACTCAGACAAACTGGCATCTCTCCAGGAGACTATGTTGTGCTTTGTTGCAGAAAAAGTTGTCTCGCCTTTGCCGTTGAACTGGGTGTCATGTTTACTGGGGCCATTCCAGTCTTGGTTGATGTGAAATGTGAGTTAAATTTAATTGTTAGGGACCCAAACTACAAAGTTATTGGTTGGTTTCTGGTGATTCCTCTTACACGAGCTAAGGGAAAACTCGTCACTAGTACTTATTGTTTAACTTTGAACATTCTAACAGTTTTGCACTCAGAGCCTTGTACAGGATAATTTAAAGATAGAGTGTTCCTTTTTTGCCAAATTTTAATAATAGTTTCTCTGTACTCCCAAATTCAAACCCCAAAAGATATTCCTCATAAAAAAATATTATAACTCCACCGAGGGCCAAATTTTCCACAAGGCCTTTTAGATTCATGCCTACTGCTCAAAGGTTTAGTGTAAAAAGGTGGGACGTTACAAATAATTATAGCAACAACAAAATACAGGAAGAAACAAACAAAAATAATAGGTAAAATTAATTACCTTCAACAGCTTAGAACAAAAACTAAATCTGACCCTGATTTCATTTCTAATTTAATTAGATTAATTTAAAATAATAACATTCCCGAAAAATCAAGAGCCTTTCTCAATGACATCTAATTTAATAGCAAAAACTGCAGCTAATTATTATGTTTTCAGCTGCCAGTGAGATTCACAAGTACATCTCAAAACAAAACATTAAAGCAATTTTCTGTGACAAGACAGAGATACATCTAGTAAATCAATCAATAACAGAAATTAATCCAAAACCAATTTTGGTTGCCGCAATGGATGTCAATGGCACCACTATGAAAAAAATACTTTTGTCCAGTGATACATTTTCAGTTTACGAAGTAACCGATATCAAAAAGAAGGTAGTTTTGGTGTTGTTTACCAGTGGAACCACATCAAGTCCTAAGGGGGTTCAGATAACAGATTTGGGTCTCCAGCGACTTGCATACTCGTAAGTATTCAGTTGAATCTTACTTCTTTGATTGAGTTGATTCTTAACACTTCTCTAATAGACTACTGGTACATACTTAATTTTAAGAGTATCATGTGTAAAATTTGGAAACATCCTTTTCACCTGGACAAGCATGTCAAATAGCTTACATAACATCTTTAAAGACTCTAAAAATGTAGTTTATGAACAAATGTGTGCCAGATTTATAACTTAGATAAAATCCATTGATGAATTGGCGGGATTTTAACCAAGGACCTCAGGACCACTCTACCACTAGACCAGCTCCATGGTCTTATTGTTGGAGCACAGGTCTCCTGTTCCTTAAGGCTGGGTTCACCTCGCACAAATCACACAGTCTTTTATATATGAGATTGAATGACCCAGTGATACAGTGATGGTAGTCTGGCCATTTGACACTATTTGTGTATGTATTTACAATATGAATACATATTTTTGACTCTGATTCCAGTTCTGATACAAGCCATCTTAACTAGTTCCATCCGTCAAGGAAACAAATAAGTACTCGTCTGTCAGGATAGGACAATTTTCATTGTGTTGGAGAATCCCTTCAACTGAAAACCATATACTGATAATAGTTTTGTTCTCGTGCATTGTTCAATCGAATGGACACAAAATGAAAACAAACATGTAACTTTCTACCATTTTTCTACTCAATGATTAAAACATTGTACCTGTGATTTTCAGAAAATTCTCTCCAAGAAAGCACCATTGAAAAAATTTATGATTTAACAGATTTACTCACTTTCAGCTTGGGTGATGAATTTGTTGAGTCTTATTTACTGACAAGTCCATTCTCATGGATCAGCTGCACTATGTCCTTGGTGTCCAGCCTGCTCAAAGGATACTGTCTTGTCCTCAGTGAAGCAAAGGATCCTGCCTCTCAGTTCAAAACCATTGAAAAATATAAAGTAAGCATAAAAACATTTATAGTTATAAAAAAAAAATTAAAAACTTTCAGCAGGAGGGACATTAACACAATATTTTTTTTTCATTAGTTGTTTTAGGCTTTTGAAAGTAACATGAATTTTATATGGGAAAATGTAGTTTTTGGTTTATTACTCAAATACTGAAAGAAATATACATTAGGTGAAAGTGGAAAGTTGGTTATCTTAAGTTCTGTTTTCATCAAAATGTTGCTCTATACAAGACCTTTATAAAAATGTACAATGAGATATATGTTAACACAAGGAAATTTCGACATTCGAACCTGTGACCTTCAGTTCTGGAAAACCCTGTGCTTGGATCATGTTCTAAGTATTTTAAATGGATTGTGCTTTAGGGGGGAATAATTTTATTTCACGCCTCTAAGTGAAAACATACTCCCGTAATAGTATCGTACGGCTGGTCAGCCTCACCCTGTATTAACATGAACATGGGGAAATGATTTGTTAGCGAGTTACGGCTAACCAAACATTAATTTCTCTCAGAATTTGATACTTTAGCGTAAATGAGGGCTTAGAATTTCCTACACGTATGTCGAGAGGTTAGTTCTCTTGGTATGTGACTTAACACATTCAATGAAACAAGTTCCAAAACTCAGGGCCGCCCTGAGGGTAATAGGACGCCCGGGGCGAGATTTTAATTTTTGCACCCTCCCCAAAAAAGGTATTTGAGGGGTTTCAGGTCAATAGACCCAACGTCCGAAATATCGATATCGAACGTTTTGCAAGCATTTTTGTAAAAGTGGTAATAGCACGAGTTGTATATTAAATACCCACCGGTATTTATTTTATGAATAAAACGAAAGCTATAGATTGCTTTTTTTAAGGATAGTCATTGTCTTTGATTACATGTTTACGAGTTTCCCGTAAAATATTCGTTTGCGGTTTGGCAACGATACGTTGTTAAATGTTTTACCTTCCAAAGCCAAAACTGTTAGTTGACAAGTGTAACTATTATATTCAGAGATGATTAACTCTTCATAGGAAATATCAATAGCTATAGGGCCGAGTAATTTTAAACACCTATCTTTAGTGGTAAATTAAGGAGTGGAGAGTGTCTCTCCATATCTTTGGTTTACTCCCTTAAGTGGTTAAGCAAAGCAGGAGATCCAGAAAATGTGGGGTTTATGGAGCTAAATAAAAAATTCATTGATGTTGTAAAGAAGTTGTTAAATATATGATAATTGCACTACTATTTAATTCCTCTAGAATTAACAATTCTATTACATTAGGTCAATGGATGGACTGTATCTTCCAGCAGTATGAATCTTTATGTCAAGGAACCCACGCTATCTTCAGTGGACCTCTCATCACTAACAGTGATAAATGTTGGTGAGCAAATAAAAATGTTGTAGTCAAACTAGCATAAGTGAATATGTTATTGTATTTTGAATGAGAGTATTAATTAATACAGAAAAAAAACTAATAAAAAAGCAAGAATATGATTACGACCATTATGATCTTGTGAGACAGTCATGATGTTGCGGTGATCGCGGGAGATAATCACGTCGTTTGGTTATCTCAAGAGAGCAATGCATTTGACCACCATGATGATTCTGATGTTGTTGTGAAAATGTGGGATGGTCTAACATTAAATTCCCAGGTGAAATACATTTGCTACGTTTCCTTTGAAATTAGGCAATGACACACTCCCATTCAGAGCTGCATTTGTGCTATTTTTTTGATTGATTTCTAGTGGATCATCAGTTGAGTCAGGTGTGAAGGCTACAAAACCACACATATATATTTGAGAGCGGCAAATATAAAAAAATGGCGGTACGGGCTGTAAAATCTTAAAAATAAAAAGAGATGGGGCGTTCTTTTGGTTCCCGAAAAGGGCGGTTGCTTCTTTAGGGGGGCAAATTTTTAATTGAGACCAAAAAGCGGCAATTCGGAAAAGGATGGTTCCCTATACCAGTGTAGGTAGTCTTGTTTAACCACAAAAAGTGACAATAAGAAATTTGGTGTTTCTTTTGGAGATATAGCCTCTGGATCGTTGTTGAACATAATTAAATCTAAGGCTTACCTAACAATCCAATTTATATTGAGAAAAATAATTTGTATAAATTGGATCGTAAGGTAAGCCTTAGATTTAATTATGTTGGTGTTTCTATTTTTCCTCAAGATGGTCTTCTTTCAGGAGGCTCATTCAAACTAAAGGAAGATTCTCCACCGCCAACGCCCACCACGCCTTTGCCATATGATGCCGGATGAAGCCGATGTTTCACGCCTTTATGTTCCGCATGGTCCTTGAGCCGGCCCTGCCCATTAAGTTATGCCTAGTCAGGTTTCTCATGAGAAGCACACCTTACTTGACTTTGGTTGACAGGGTTAGATCTTTCTATCTAAGGTGCCTAGGAGAAAAGGTTGCAGCATATCAGCATTGACTTTTTGACTTTGACTTTATATCATTGACTTTATATCTGCACCTGTGGATATAAATTTATATCTACAGGTGTAGATATAAAGTCAATGATATCAGGAACAGCTATCAGCCATTTTTGCTGAGTTTTGCCCACATAAATAGTGTAATAGGTGAAGGTTCCTCGTGTACGATACATCAACTTTGGGGTTTAAAGAGTTATGTTACATTTTTCCTAAGTTACTTCTGAATGTATTTTAAATTATTTTCAATGATGACTTTGGAATTTGTAGGAGGAGCTGTTGTAAGAAAGAAGACGATTGAAAATTTTAATTCACAAGTTTTGAAGGGTAGGATCGGGGTGCAAGTCTTGTACGGGATGACAGAAATTGGAATCATTACAACATGGAACAAACACAATCTACTAGATCTTTCCAAAGCCGACTCTTCAGGCTACTTAGCTCCTGGAGTGGAAGTGAAGGTAGGGTTAACAGTTAATAGTTGTCTTGCTTTTAGTTTCTAATTCCAAATGTGAAGTTCATACTCATTTTTATATTTCTGCTAATGGCGTTTTATACGTTGTGAAAACAGATTACAGATGAAGAAGGCCACCTAGTAGAACCAGGAAGCGTAGGGGAAGTAAGGACTCGGTCTCTTTCTACAATGCTGGGCTACTGGGGACAACCTGATCTAAATCCTCTGTTGTTTGACTCTGACGGATTCTTCAAGACTGGAGATGCTGGTTATTTTGATAACGAAGGTTTCCTTTATATTTCTGGAAGAGTGAGCGATATTATAACCCAGGGAGCTTCCAAGGTTTGTAATAGAAAAAGGATTAAGTGCATAGGTCCCAGAGTCAAATAAAATTGATTGCCTGTTTCCATTTCAGACTCCTCATTAAAGAATTTGCCTTTTGCTGGTAAATAGAAAGAGTCAAAGAACACAGAATTATTTTCAAGTTAGCACTATCATGATGTACTATAGTAAAATATTTTATACATTCATTTTATAAAACTTGGTAAAAACAAAGTTTTTGGTACATATCATTATCATCATTGGGGGTGACCTTACAGGCGGAAGTTTGTCAGTCCCTCGGGCTGAACTGAACCCTTTGAAAAGACTAAAAACTTCACCTAATGTCTGAATGTGTAATAAACTTGTAGATCTCCTTAATTAGAGTGTCCTGAGGAATCTTCTCTCCCCTCTACAAAAGCAGCCAGCCTTTGATAACTAATCGAGGCCCTCTTTTGTTTAGAGTCTGAAAAATGAAATGCAAGTGAAATGTTCACATCAATATTTTGTAGTTTTTTTTAAATTTAATTTGAAATTTGTTTTGATACTTTTTACTGTGGCATTCATCTATATATTACATTCATTTTATACTTTTGTTAAGTGATCATTCATATCTTGATAATATTTTTATCCATGAAAACAGCTCCAACTTTTATCCCCTGACTTTACATGTAATTTCCCATGTATTTCTGCACTCAATTATTCACAATCATACTTACATTTTACAAAGAACATACACTGTATTAAGAGGGCGTAAGTTGGAATACAGTAGACTCCCTCTTATCCGGACTCCTCGGGACCGAGGCCAGTCCGGATAACGGTTTTTCCGGTTAAACCGACGTCCCCAAAAACTCAATAAAACGGACCGTTTAAATGCATACTGTATACAGTATTTGACTTAAATTTAGGAGATCATTCTATTTAGACATGTGATCACTGGTCATTTCCACGAGAACAGCTATTTCAGTACCGCCCTTTTTCTGCCGATCTAGTCCGGTTACACCGATGTGCTGATAAAACTTGTCCGGTTAAAGAGATGTCATTTCCCCCGAGTGCAGTCCGGTTAAACCGATGTCCGGTTAAAAGGTGTCCGGATAAGAGGGAGTCAACTGTACATGCAAATGTGTGGTATGTATCCAAGCCGACCCCTGTGTCGTTGTGACGTCACAGAAACATGGCAACATGGCAGTGGAATCATATGTTCAACGTGAGCCAGCCCCTGTATAAGCTAGCTCCGATTAGAAACACTGGATTTATGTAGCCAGTCTTATTGTTAAAATATTATTTTCTACGCCAAACAAATGTTTTTTCACAATTGCTAAATATAATTCTACCTTTCAGGTTTCAATATCTGAGATGGAAGACCTGCTAAAGACCCACTCTAAAGTGATAGATGCTGCAGTTGTAGCTAAACCCGACCCGAAGTCTGACTCTTACAAACTGATTGTCTTCATTATGGTCAAGTCAGGCTGTCAAGCCTCAGGAACAGAAATATCAGAGTATCTCTCAGGTTTGTGTCTTATTACCACTATTTTTTTACGATGGATTAATAAACTTAGCTTGAAAGTGTTACCTTTAATATTAAATTACCACGCTTATGAATGAAAAATATCAATTTTATATTAAAAAAATATATTTTACCTATAGCAATAAATTAATGAACAAACTGTGACAACTAATTGTGATTTTATGTAATGTAAATTATTTTCTACTACTTTAGTTTCAAAATTATTATTAGTGTTCTGAATGTTTCCAGAACAAACCGGAGGTGCAGTTAGTCTAGAGGTTCATGAGATTGAGACAATTCCTCGAACTCCGTCCAACAAAATTCACAGGGGCTTGCTGCTTAGCATGGCTGATAAGCTCTGCACATGATGTCATCAATCAAGGAGTTATAAATATTTGTCTTAAGTTTACATAAAAAAGTAATATAAAACATCAAAATAATAGGCTAAGAAAAAGAACTATCCCATGTTATAATAAAATATACCACCGTCACAGCAAAACTGAAGACTAAGAAAATTTCTAAAAAGTAAATCGGTTTCCGCGTTTAGGACTTACCATGAGACCTCCGAGGCTACGGTATTAGCTTATTCCCTGTATGGGAAATTCGCTAATATTCCCTATTGTCTTTCCTTGATTGGATAAGACAATGAACAAACACAAGTTTTCACTTTTTATCTCATAAATTTGCTATGGAAAAGAAAGCCAAACCGAACTTATTTTTAGTTTAACCCTATTTTAAATTCATATTGTTAACCAAATAAATAAATATTTCAAAATAACTTTAGCCACCCATTTTTGTTGGAATGAATTCCCTTTTATGTGCATTCAATAAGGCTGCATTTACGTTATCAAGCACAACTAGTTACCTGCACAACTTCACATTACGCTCTTTCCAATGACACCAAAAACATGTCAATTGGTTCAGTAGTTTCGGAAGAGAAATTGCCACAAAAACCTGCTTGTGTATCGTATAAGTATAGATATTTAAGTTTGAAGTACATGAACCTGCCTCATAATTTACAACAAATATTTTTCAAAATTGATTAAGACTATTTGTAATTAATTTACCTAACTGGTGTGGTGAAGAATTAAAAGGAGGCCGCCAAACAGATAACAGGGATTTATTTTTTATTTTGAAGACAATAAAACTGTATGGATGATGTTTGATATTTTTAGAATAATCAGCAGCTTCAAAATTATTTTAATAAATAATATGAGTAGTTCGCCAGTTTGTAGAAAAGTTGGAGGAAAATTATCAACTGATAGTGGATTTGTGGATGGCTCAGTGCTTAGGTGGAAGTTAATAAGAGGATTGATTCCTTGTGAGTTACATCTCCAATCAAGCATTCTTCCCACTTTTTGTTAATCCTTATTCATTGTGCCTTAAAAAATAATCAGTTTTCAAATAATTTGGATTTTTGTGTTCATATGAGGGGAACGTGATAAAAAATAGCCTTAGGCCTATTGAATCACTAAATAATCCATAGGTTCAAGGAAATTAAAAAGTCAATGAAAAATTTTGATGAAAAAGTTAAAACATGGTCCTACAGGTGTGGATGCTTTTGTCAGTGACTGAGTATTTTGAATTTATCACTTTTTGGCTTAAGTGATCATTCCAACCATAAAGGTTGAATAAATTGGAATTTTTTATATTAAAAATATTATCTGTTAAAAATTTGTCAGTTTTTCACCTCTGATTTAACTTATTATGATCAACATGTTAATTAGACATAAAAGGAAAATTACTTAAGCATTTTTTTCATTGAGTTTTGTATATTTTGAACCATTAAATAACATTGAAAATATTTACAAAAATAATAAACAATGTAAGTGGGTTCATTAGAACCTTTTACTAAAAATATGAATACAAATAGTACAATTAATCTCATATAAATTAAAAATCCTACCTAATAATCACAGATGTCAACAACATTGCACCATTTTTGTGCATTTTGTTATTATTTTGATTGATGCATTTATTGTTTTATTGGCACTTAAACATATAACAACATATAAATAAAGATTTAATAAAAGTTAAAGGTAAAATACTAAGTCTTTTTACATTATATTATGACTTAAAATAATGTACATTATTCACAAAGAGTTGCCCTGAAATATTTAAGTAAATTAAACTATGAAACTAAAGAATCTGTCAATTAAGTAAACATGCCGATAAATAAAACAAAATTTCATGTAAGGTATTAATTTGGAGGTAATCAAATTTAGGGTATTCTATTTCAGTAGATTGCACTTGTAGTGGACAATAATCTAGCTTAAGCCTAAATCAATATTTCAGGTATAAAATATACAATTTTAAATTATGACTAGTATTAAAGAGTCCAGTTTGTATTAAAATATTATTTCATGTAAGGCACTAATATTTATGCATTGAAAAATAACATACCAGAAGTGAGCATAAAACTGTATAATATATTAGTGATATTAGTAGCCATGAAGATGAAATAAAATATTTTTTTCCAATTTACTTTCGGTTCTTATCAGATACCGTACATAAGTCTGTGGTCAAAGAAATGTTTTAAACGATCATTAATTCATAATCATGCTTGTGGAACACCGGACTAAGTTTTAAAATATTTTACAACATTTAGGAATTTAGTACCGTCATGAGCACTAACCTAAAACATCACAAGGGATGGCTGTGAAAATGCTTAGCTGATTGTCTTGGACATAATAATTTAATTAAAAAACATTGTAATGCTCTTTTGACAGTTCATGTTTCAGTCCGTTTTGTACTTGTAACTTGCGTATCCTAGACTGCACGGATTCACACTTGACTTCACTACAGCGGGGGAACTTACTGCCATTGATGTGATGTGCCACTTCTCTGATCACTACTAGATTTCCATTTCTTTCTCGCATGAGCTCGAGTCCTACACACTTCTTGCCATTCAACGGTGTTGATGTTGTCGGATTTCCACCATTAAAAACAGTCAGAGATTTGCGTTGTTTGATGAATGCACCTTCCTTGACGTCCTCTGTTTGAGTAGCAAACCGAGACAGAGCCCTCGCGAAGGATCCGCTACATTCTCTCGGATAGAGCCTTGCCTGTGAACGTTGGTTCTTGGACGCTTCCCACACGTTGTAACACGAAGAGTAGTGTCGGCTATGACTTAATCCCTTGGAGAATTGAAAGTCAAAGGAGTCGTCAAGGGAAATTATACTAGATCTGTCACTCGATGAATCTATTGACATTTCACTAATAGTATCGCTGTTTGAGTCGCTGATGGAAGAATTTTCGGAACTCAGAGAACCATTGATGGACGGAGGAGGCGAGTGTTCTTCCATGTCATTGATTATAAAAACCCTTCTAAATTTATAAACAGACTCCCTGTCTACTTCACAGTTGTGAGAGAACAAGGACCTCTCGTTGCTGCTTCTGGTGAATCGCAGAAACCTTGAAACTGGCATGGTCTGCATTCCATTTGCTCGTGTCATACTTCTAAAGCTATCGCCTTTTGTCAATCTAACTTCACTCGGTTTTTCTCTAACTGTACTGTCGGTCTTCTTTGTGTCTTTTCCTTCACCGTCACTATCCAGTTTCTGCACCAAATTGTTCATACTTGCTTTGAAAGATTTACGTCTTTCGGCGCTCAGACCTTTGTTGATGTTGTCCTCCACAGATGGTTTGGCCGCAGGCAAACTTGTGCAGCTTTCTCTGACTGCTGTTGTTTCCTGACAGGGCTTTGTGTTAGCAACGTTGTCTGGTATGAAGTCTGTTGTCTCGTTGTTGTCAGCAGCTTCCTCGCAGGCTGGGATCGGCCTCTTGCTGGGTACTGGCGTTCTCGGCTTTGTCGGCTTGTTTTCCACAGAGAGGATGATGGAAGACTCACAGGCTTGTCTAGTGAACCACGGATGCTGAAGACACTTCTTAGCAGTCAGTCGGTTACTGTAAAATAATTTCATGATTACAATCAGTTTAAATATATTTTATGTTTGTATATTGCACACTTTAAAGAAGATGGACAATGACTTTACATTTAACTAATCCAAATCTTGTCAAACTTAATTTTTTTTATGTCTTTAAGTTTACATCATGAAACATATTAGGTATATCAGCAAGTTAATATTTTATTTTAAAATACGTTGTCTACCAGCCCTCACGCAGAGTTAAGCCCTCAGTTAAGCTAGTGAGCTCATACCCAACCTTTAAGACTCAGGAACATCATCAACATATTTGATGGAAGAACATCTTCTCTCAAGGTCATTCACATAAATCTCAATGATGACATCTCAAAAGTGTTTGCCACTAAGTTGACAGTAACAACAAAACAAACATAATCACATACCTTGGGTTTTTAACCATAAGCTTCTGCATGAAGTCTTTAGCATCCTCGGAAATATCTTCAAACAGATCATCAGGAAAGTCGAGCCGGCATTGCGCAATGTTGAGAAAGGTTTCTTGTTTGTCGTCGCCTCCGAAGGGAGAACATCCTGTCAGCAAAACGTAAACTAACACTCCAACCGACCTGGAAGCAACAAAGAAATTAACTCATTTACTCCCTCTCTATGAAGTTTACTGAATGAGCTGCATTTTTTCTTAGAAAATCTCACAAATCCTATTTCTTGCCTTTTCAACCATAAGTTACGTTTCCTAATCATGAATGTTTAAATCATGAATCCACTAATGATTCGTTAATTTATCATTTACTTTTCCTCTCTTTGTGTTTGTACAAATTTTATTCCAAATTTAGATTGTTTCAACACAAATGAATTTTGCTCTCTTTTGTTTTGACCCCAATGTACAAAGAAATAATTTAACTTTAAAAATAGATTGGATGGACATAGTAAAAAATACAAGCACAAAAATGGTTTTCGCTAAGGTGGACCAGTTTATAAGCAGTCTAACCTTTAGTCAATGGTCTAACTTACCACATATCTGTAGCCAGGCTGATAGGTTCGTAGTTGAGCACTTCAGGGGCTGAAACAAAATATCAAATGTTAAAATTTGTTCCTAAAAAATTGCTATTTGTGTATTATGAGCGCAAAGTATTGCCGCTCGAGAATTGTAGATGGGACATTTTGACATTCGTTTTAATAGCGGCAATGAATGTGCTCGTTTTCATAAGATTTTTCCTTCCAGTATAATAACCATAACATAACTTATGGATTAACTTTTTAATTGTATATAAAATATAATTTAGATTATGTTTGATCTCTTTTTTAGATTATGTTATTTAAGAACCTGTTATAAGAGTTGTTAATGGCTTATAGGATTAAATCTGTTCTTTGTGTTGGTTGTAACATCATATTGAACTTATTTTTAAACGCTTGATCAGTCCAAACACATTTAAAGTTTACCATTAGATGACTTAATCTAGAACTATAACATCATTTGTTTCAATAAATATAATACATTTTCAAAGATTGAATCAATCAATAATAATCTTTATCCAAGATTTTAGTTAAAATCCCAAATAATAAAGGTTTTTGCAGATTTGAGCAAATATCAATCGTAGGAATAATCTGGCTTATCTAACAACAGCATAATAAACACAAAAGTTACCTTCTTATTTACTTTGACTTTCACATTTACCATTACTGAAGGATATAAATTGAACGGAACTTACCAACATAGTCGGGAGTTCCGAGGATTTCCCGTACGTCTGCTCCCTGACTGAGGTACCGGGAGATCCCAAAGTCACAAAGTTTGACTTCGCAATCCGGGAACTCTCCGGTCAACACCAGGTTCTGAGGCTGCAGCAACAAAACAGATAACGTTATAATGATACAACTTCATAAAAAACAAACAAAAGTTAAAAAGTTTTAAAGAGGAATTTTCACAAAAATTATTAGTTACCCAGGAATTCTAAATTGATCAAACAAAATGATTTTGGTCTTGTTGATCACAGTAAAACCAGTAAACCCACCACAGCCGGGTAGGGTCAACCATGAGTCAGCTTGGACATTAACATAAACTCTCAATTGGGACACAAATCAGAGGGCAGGAAACATTGGGCAGGATGTTTGGGGTGAATGACCCCCTCCATCTACCATCCCACTCCCTTCTGTTGGCTTATAAACATCTGTCTGCATATCTTGAGTGTTGGATACTGTCACCCACTGTATATTAAGTAAATATTTGATCAATTCAAAGACTTTATTTTAATATTGCACAAATATTTTTTCAACCAAGTTATTTTTAAATAGAAAAATTAGCTATGCTGGTCCATATAGTTGGGATGTCTACTATGTAGCCAAAAGTCCAACGTAGTAAAACTACTGAAATCCATGATGCATAACTTTTATTTAAAACACATAATTTGTCAAGCGAGATTCATATAAGTTTTTTAGGTTAACAAGAAACCATCTTTTGATTGTTCCTTTGATTCCAATAGCCATAGCTACTACTATACTGTGCTTAAAGTATCAAAAGCCCAAAGCCCCCAGAAGTTCATAAAGATCACATTTACATGTTTACCCTCACCTATCATGGGTATACTCAGCTAACAATGTTTGATCATTCAAGTTTTATTTTTGAATTTGCAGAGCTGCAGGAAGATTATAACTTACCTTGATAACTTTAACACCTTAGACTCAAAAGATTAGAAAATAAAAGAATTTCTTTTTCCAAGAACATTTAAACAATTTTACCTAGCTACTGAGAGGTGCAACCTTGATGTATTATGTAGAGTGCGAGAATTATAAAAAAGGTGAAGTTCTAGTTTTGTAAAAATTCAAAATACTCTACCTTGATATCAAGATGCGCTACGTTGATGTCATGCAGATAGACGAGTCCATCAAGGATTTGCCTCATCAATCTCACGACTTCTCGCTCACTTGGAACTTCGTCTTTGTCTAACAGCATCTGGAGTTCTCCACCGCGAGCACTGAAAGAGTAAAAGATTTTAGAATATCTGTTCTCAAATACATTGAGGTGGTAAAATGAAATTTAATTGCTAGAAGATATTTTTTACAAAGAAAATCACTCACGTGGAGAAAAGTAGACTTGTATTTTATATCCATAAGGTGTAATGTTATCCATACAATTGGCTTTAAATTTATTTTCAAAATTATGTTAAATGTGTACAAACAACATAGGCTAGTTAAATCTCAGACACATCATTGACCACTGGACAAAATAAAATACAAAAACTTCAATGAATGACAATCAGTTCATTTATAGGATTTTACATGTTATCATTAGATATTATTCAATGCCTAATGGGTACCAAAATACAGTAAAGAGTTATACAGCAAGAACGTTGTCTACCATTGTGGTTTAGTTTATGGGAAATAAACTAAACCGCAGCTAAATGGATATATTTTTATAACATTAGGTAAATTTCACAAATTTTGCAACTACTTATTGAGTACTATGAGTAGCTCATTCAAAAAAAAATTGTACATTTTTATACAAATTGATTACAGCTTCATAAAGATTTACTTTATCATTTATTTCTATTTTTTTTATTTTTTATTTCTACTTTATCATCCAAAACAATCAGTGCCGACACTTACAGTTCAAGGAGCAGCACCATCTCATTGGTAGACTCGAAGACCTCATGTAGTCTGACTATCCTGGGAGAGTTCTTGCAAGCCTCCAGGACGGCGACCTCGTGTAGGATCTCCGGTCGCAGGTCGGCCGAGCGGCGCCTCTTGCGGAGGAACTTGGCCGCATACTGGCGACCGCTGCGGCGATCCCGGCACCTCCGCACGGTGGCGTACTTGCCTCTGGAACAACAATTGATTGTGAGATTTGACAGACTCTACAATAAAGATCTTATCAATATTTTTTTGTATTAGAATGCAATGAGGTGTTAGTACTAGTAGGTTAAATTACAAAATTATAACTAGACTTATTATTATTAGTTAACTTATTCCCTGTGGTCTGTGCTTAAAATCATTGTATGACCTAACAATCAGAAAGGTTGCTGGTAAGATCCCGAGAATATTCAGTAACATTTTGGTAGTTAAAAACTTAATCCAGCTGCCTTTTATAGTTGATCCTTTAAGAAAAGCAAAATTTTACTCAGTAAGTCAGTGTTGAAGCTACACATATTACATTTCTCCATTCACCAATGAACACAAACTTCATTAATTCTACTCTCCTCCCACATTTATTCAAATTAAAGGTTATAACACGGACGAGAACATAAATTTGTTCAAAATCCAACAATAAAAACCCGATCCTACACAAAACGTAACTACTGCTACAAAATGACCACCACCCAATAGTAGTGGTCTGGAAATAGTTTATAGGTTGAATAAAACACTTGATCCCAACATAAAGTCCCCATATAAAAGCTTAACGGTGTTTTATCTTTCCTCTAAATGATTTAGGAGCCTAGGTAAATGTGTAGCTTCTATTTGCGTGATTGCTCAATGCTACAGCACCCACATAAAGATTAAAGCACTTAAAGTTTATGGAACACTTAGCAGTGAAATGGGCCGTATTGTGACTTGCATCTATACATTTGATGTTTTAGAGTAGCATTAAGTGAGCAATCTAAATAGAGATGTAAAATCGTTCTTTCAAGTTTACGAATCGGGGAGCTTCAGAGCGTGAATTGGGTTCAATGTATAATGGAAAATGGATACAGGATAACCTTTACTAAATACTAAAAATATTCTTTAGAGCATCCAGTTCATCTTGCGTTTAAAACGAATAAGCACGTTGTTGACACGTGTTATTTTATGAAAACATCGTAGATATAATAGAAATCGTATTTTAACCTTACAGACACTGAAATAAGTTTCGAAGATTGTAAATTAACTTCTTAAGAAGTATTGAAATGTTTTTATTTAAAACATCAAACTATTTTACACGTGCAACGCGGAAGACAGTATCAAATAACTACAAGTAAACTAGTGGTATTTGATTTTTCCGCTTTCTAAACACTGTGTAAAAACCCTATAAGTAATTTGAGCTGGGCCCTCTCTTCTCTGTATCTGCATAAACCCGAATTAATAAGAGAAGCTAAGCAGGTGGTCCTAGTTCATGATTTGCCCTCTCAAATTAGAGAAAAAAACTCAGAAGCCAAAACAAGCTACTGGGTTACCCGTCGGACCGGTTCCCAAGCTAAGGACATTGGATAGTAAAACACTTCTCTGCTATAAAGGACATTTACATGATGTAAGGGTTGATGTTTTTTCAATCCACTCTATTAACTTTGTATTGGGAAATTATAAAATAGGACTGTTCTATTATTAGGACATTATGAACCCGTTATTATATTATTTAGCCGATCTTTGGCCGTTATGAGATTGGACAGAATGATACTCCAGTTTGGAAGATGAATGTAATATTGATTTTACTTAATCTACAGGAAGTGTATAGTAAACCCAACATTTAAATGTAAATACTCTTTTCTCGCAGCCACGTTTGAAGAAGAAAAGGCCTAAGCTTAATGGAAAGAATAAACCAAGCAACACCCTAAGTGTTTCCAGGATACAAAGCCAAATCCGTCAAGAAAAAAGGCAAACTTGTTAACAAAGAGCATCGCGGCTGCTTTGATATCTTGGTAGTAGAACAATGCAAACAGATCAGAGGAAAAGGTTAAATGTAATCAGCTGATAAGCGGCACGCCCGCGCCATAGAGCAATGCGGTGCAGGCACATTTGCATAGAGGAATGCAAGGTCATAGGTTAGGCGGGCACCCGGTGCCCTTGGCGGTAGTTGCCAGTCACTAGCGGATACGTCCGACATTGAATGATACGGGCGGCAAATTGCAAATTACAAGGTTAGATATGGTGGAAAACTCCATAATCTAATAAAGTAACGGAAAATACATTATTCATGATTACGAGAATAATATAGTTGATAGTTTTTCCCCGGGGTGTAATGTGAATAGATAACACATCGACGTAATGAAATGACTAAAGTAGGTGCGGTTTTTATGAATTATGTTAAGTAGTTTTTTACGTGATAGATAAGATATGATGTAGGTAAAGTTAAATGGTTTTAGCTGTGTGGTTGGATAGATCTGGAGGCATCAAGAGTCCTTGGAGCCTAGACATTTTAACTCATAAAACAATTTTAAAAAATACAATGCAATTTTTTTTATTTCAGTATACTAGGTATTACAACCACTTTAGTATTTGAACAAATGTTTTGAGGTGGTAAATAACTCTTCAGCGGCTGTTTAAAAATAACGAAATTGACATTGTTCCTATGGTGGGCAAATCCAAGATGGCCGTTGGCTTTCATGAACTCCCTTGGAAATCAATTCAAAACAACAAAGACAATTTTTAATCTCATAGTATACAAGATATTTAATTAAAATCCCTTTGGTGATTGAACAACTATTTTTGGATGAATATTAACTCTTCAGCAACTGTTTGAAATTATTCAAGATGGTCGCTAGCCTCCAAGGACTCTTAACTTTTTCTGCGGGGATTTTTGTCACCAAGCGTTTTAGTGCAACATTTCAGGTATCAAACACTTTCTACTTATATTGTAAGTTTGCTCACTCGTTACTACATACAACCCATAGTAACTATAAAAAATATCACACTTATAAAAAACCAAAAACCAAGATATATTTCCATTGTAGGTAATCCTTTCACAAACAAGGCAAGTCAGACTGCGAGTGACACCAGATCAAGGTCAATGGGCTCTCTTCGAACGTTTGTAGAAAGTAAAAGAACGAGTTGCTTATCTTTGCCAAAAAGGACGGAACCACTTTTGCTTGGTCTCGCCAAAGTCTCGCGATCGAGGAATACAACGTGCGACAGCGAGAGAGAACAAGTTTGGCGTAATTACAGTTTTTCACCTGCATCAGAACGCGGCAAGTTTCGCTTGTCAATTAAAAAACGAGTTTCTGACTGATAATTGACGAATCACCACAAGAGAGTAGGCATTGATCGCCGGTAAATTAAGAGCGATGTGCGAAAATTGTGAAATCTGAAAGAATTTTTTGAAATAATACCTACAATAATTACCACACACACAATAACCGTAGTATCAATATGTCAAACCTCAGTAAATATTGGATAGGCTAACAAGAATTTGTAACTTATGAGTTTTGTGCTATTACAGCATTGCTAAAACGCCATATAATTGCCGTTCACCTCCTCAAGGCAATAAGTTCTTTTGCTTCAATTTCTTTGACACTGCCATCTACGTCTTTCATTATAATACGTCTTTAATTTCTGGCTTTCCTTCTATACACGCAAGATTTCTTCAGATTATTTGCAATTAATTCTACGCTGTCTATAACTGTAACATCTTCAAGTCTTGCCTTTTCCTGCTTTCAGCTAACTACCGGTACACACAATTTATACAGATCCCTCAATTCCCTGTCGTTTAAATCCCTCTTTCATTTTTTATCAAGTTCAAATCAATGAACCTCAAGCTTACGTACCCTCGACCCTCACCAATTTCTTGGACATTTTTGCAAACCAATCTTTGGGGGTTTCAACTCCCCTTTCCTTCCATACACTTACAGACTCCACCAGGTGCGGCAGCGGCAAGGTCCCTGACTCCGCAGATGTCTCCACGCCCCAGGGATGATGGGCTATTTCCGCTCCCCGTGGCAAATCTGCTTCCCAGGACCAGCGGGGTGTGACGTCGTGACGCCACCGTGGCGGACTCCGGCGTCGCCGTCGTTACACTACCGGTGGGAGGATGATGGACACGGCGCTAAACCCGAAGAATGGTTCAATGCCATTTTTGGGCCATCTTCATTAGAATGATTTTAAAAACTAAGATTATTGATTTTACCTATACTGTACAAGTAGTGTTTCAAGAAGTCTTAAAAGTACTGAAGGACAAATATTCTATGTTCCCCATTTCCACTGGGAATTTAACAGGTAATGCAAAAGTTAAATTTATTCTAGATGGACGTTCTGAATCACGTCAATCTTGGTCAAGAGACCTCTAATTCGATCGTGAAAAATAACAAGTTTTCCAATTAGAAAAACGTAAGATTAAAAGATCCTTGCTTTGATTTTAAAAGGTATGCTTGCACCTGCATCGTGGTTTGTTCAGATAAATAAGATTTTGAAACGGCCACTAAAAGAACGGTAATCTGAATCATTCGCAGCGGTCCGCCAACATATAACGTTGATTTTATACAGTCTGCAACCGATTATTGCGACTGGCCGCAGCTGCGAGCCGAAGGTCAACCCAGAGATCCGCGATAGCGGGAATTGACCCGGCTTTGTTCCGAACATAACCTCAAAGTTCAATGCTAACCAATCGCAAGACGCTTGCATCAGAATTGCATCAGAATTTGCAAACAATACAGAAGCGAAGAAAACACGTTTTTCAAAGAACCTTACCGGGGAAATTACTTTTGATTCTATTAATTGGCGGTTTGTATTGTTCTCCTCGGCTGACTGCTTGGATTTTACTTACATTTACAAATGGATATTCTTCACACCAGAAAGGAGTTTCACTATTGTTGGGTAATTGGATATATGTTAAGCATATATTCCAATCTTTTGCAGATTGTTAGTTTTAGGCATTTGTTCCGTTCATTTTGAGGTGTAACAAAATGCTAAGTTAAACCCAGTAACAGTGATACTCAAACCATTGATTACGGGCACTATCTTTATCCCTCATTCGGACAAAACTATCCTCATTTGAAAATAAAATATCAATTAATGTATCTGTGTATGTAGGGACTACACTAGTCACTCGACACAAGTCGGCATCATAGTGTCCAAACCCATGTTTCTAAACGCTTGTATGCGAGTGGGTGTTGTCAAATGTCCACGTCAACTTTCGCCATCGACCACCCTTGACCTGTCACCCATCCAACTATCAACAATTGTTCTTCTTGATTGTAGATACTGCGGTAATTGGCTTCAATGGTCCATTACATCTAGTAGTTACCATTTACAAACCTAATCAGCAGTCAATCCACAACCAACTTCACTCGTTAAAGCTCCATCATCATTTGGCAACAGGTCAGTTTTTACCAGAGGTCACGTTGGACAACTTTCTAGCCGAGTAAGTTGGAATTTTCCAGGACAGATGCCGAGATGCGGAAAAATCTATTTTTTCCAAGGGATTTTGACTAATGAAGGTTCGTATTTCAATATATAATTTGAATAGGGAAGATTCAGTCAGGATTTGCTGATAATGCAAGCTGCTCAAGTTCTTAACTAGACAAACCAGTATAAAACTAGCAGTAATAAAATTGCTTCTAATTAGAAAAAGGTCTAACATAAAATTCTATGGTCAGTGCGATTCAATTTCATTCTCAATTTCGAAAGAACTTTTTCCATTCAATATAAAATACAAACAAACGGGCTATAAAACCAAATTTGACAACTAGTAGGCCAACATAGCAATCATAATTAAACACAACAAATGAATTAATAATTAAGGCACCTCATTATTTTTCTTCAATGCACCATAAACAAAGAAAATACGGCCAGAAATAAGAAGAATAGAGAGTGCATTGTAAACCAGAAGACATAAATTTAGATTAAGAAGTAAAAAATCAAACATAACTAGAATTAATTTCATACATTGACACTTTTCCTGCTAGAGTAAGGTTAGCTAACTTCTATTTCATCTAACTTGTCTCACTCCTTACTGATTCGCGAAACCAATTTATACACTCTCTACTATGCATACTCGTTAATTATCTTTTCCGTTTTGCACAGTTGGCGTCACTGCAGTTTGCAATCAGCTGATAAACAATGTTCCCGCGCTCAGCTGACCGGTAACTCCTGGGAATGCTTCTATAAACCACACTACATCAACATCATAGAAAGTGATTTCCTTTGGAACGAGTTTATTTCGAGGTTTCACTTACGTTGGCCTTGGGAATGATGAACAACTTGGCTGTTTTGATTTGATTTCACCTGTGGAAGAGAGGGTGCGAGTGATCTCCAGACGTTTGGTTCCTTGTAAAATACTCACTTGAAGCGACTGACAAATACAGACTGAAGCGAATGTGGTACCACAGCACAGCCACGAAGGTCCTCTTTCAGTTTTGTGTGATCATAGATTAAACATTTAAGTTTGCAAAAATGTGAAAATTGTTGAACATACTTTAATTGAGAATGTATAGCTTAGTAAATATTACATTAGGTCGATGTATTTATACTTTTTGTTGAAATATTAAGTCCAATACTTCACAACAATTATATGGTGATTCAAACCTGCCAGAGGGAAATCTTTTAGGCGGGTTTGATCATTCGCATTGACCCTTGACAATAAATTTGAATATCAGTTTCGATAATTATATCAGCCTTGGACCTAACCTAACATTTAAAGACAAATGTTAATTAATTCAGTAAACTTGATGCGCAATAATTATTGGTCCTGCGGGATGAAGATCTTCACTCTAACTTTGTTACGAAACATTTGAAGATTCTAAAATAATCTATCACTATTATTTGTTTGTGTAAATAAACATACCTCTATCTTTTGGAGGGACTATATTGGGTTGTTGTTTTGTTGATAATTTAAGATACATTCGGGGTGTTTTCAACCGTAACTTAACCAACAACAAAACCAAGATCTCAATCTGTGCTTTCAAATGTGGAATAAATTAGCAACTAGCCGTACACAAGGGAATTAACGTTTAAACTGCAGCCAACCCAGATAATAAGGTGTTTCCAAGAAATACACTTCTCAGGTGTGTTAGAACCGTTATTCCTCAGCATATTTGCAGCTTCAAATTCGTGTTATAGACAACGGGACCCAAAATTTGTTTATCACGAATGTAGCCTCTGGCAGTCACAGCGATGCTTAATAATCGCACATCCTCCAATAACAACACTGATCGTGGAATGTGATGGGCAATATCATCATTGCAGAGCCAATAGCATTATTGGATGGCCCATAACATTTAACGTATGTTCATCCTACCCTGGCCCATGCGGAGGTTAGATTTTATCATGTTAGATTTATGGGTACGGTATTGGTCATAGTTTACGGAAAATCTTCGTGCAAGATTGTCTCGGATACATTTTACGGGGTTTTCATGGTGATTTGATAAAGTTGTTGTAATGGCAGACTTCTAGGAAACTTTGACGTGGTTTATATTTTAGTTGCTGACAAACTCAAAGATCTCAACAAAGATTATGTTTTCTCAACATCTCAATGACTGACACCACATAATATATTGTCTGTACTGACACACAATCAAAACCAAGGGTACTATCCGCAATCGCTCACTTAATCATGTGTCCGCAATGTTTCATGTCCGCAATTGTCCATAAATCATGGTCACAATTGCTTTAGTTCTCAAGTTTGAGAGGTGAATGCTTACAAATACAACCTTGGAAGCCACCATCTACTGTTAAATATTGGTATGGATTTTTCCTAAAATAAACTCTGTGCTGTGGTCGTTGTATTCCCTTAAGTAGGTTTCCCTTATGGTATAAATACTACGCGTCAACGCAAACTGATCAATTGATCAAAAGACCACAAATCGACGATTAAATAAACGTGGTGAAAACTCACAAAGTGATTCGAACCCACTATCTCGATAACATATACTTCCTAAACAAATATTACGTCACGCTTGCCAACTTTTGACCAGCATTTTGCAAGTACCGGTTTAGCCTGGTACACTTGCGGCTTGATTTAACTCGCAATGCCTCATACTAATAGGACTACTTTCAAGTACCGCTACTGCAGTTGTGTGAATTAATGAGTAGTTGCAAGATTATTGCAACAAGCAGAATATGGAGCAGTGTGGGATGGCCACTGTTGAGTATCTGATGAAAAATTATATTATAGACTGAATATTGATAGTGTGTTTGCTTAATGATACGTTAGAGCTGCAATTATTACAATGGCCGTGTGGATTTATGATTATTCATATTAAAAGTTATTTTTGTCTGAGGTACTTTTTTGTTTTTTAGATACGTAAGCTTTCCGACGAGGAATTTATACCTTTAATTTACTATCGGATTATATCAGTTGGTGATTATCAGGAGTCGAACCCAAGGATAGAAGACCTTTGCTCAAACCCCCAGACCAGCCGTTTCCCAGAAAAGTGATTATTATTTCTGATACATCAATCCGATTGCTATACCAGATGAATTTAAATATTTTATTACATACGAAGTAAAGCTTCTTGGAAAAAGCATGTGGTTTCATAGTGCCTAGAATTAGTCATAATTTATCTGTGACTAATGTTAGACACTTGTTTAAACCATGGACTATGGAGACACACTGTTTATTTCTTTGTTCAATTTTATCTGCAAAAAATAAATCTGTAAATTTTTGTTGTTTAAAGTCATTTTAGTTAACCTTTTATTTTGAGCCACATTAAAATATAAATCCTTAAGAAATAATTTAACGCCAAGGGAAAGCTTGTGTACGCATTCAATACGGTAAAGTACATGCTTTTGTTCAAGTATTTTAAGTGCCCGCTAGTAACTTTAATTTTGAAAAAATCTTAACATTTTAAGAAAATCATTTGGGTGTGTAAACAACTGTACCAAAAGCTACCACAGAGTTAACGTGAAAATTTAGGATATTTAGCTTTACAAATTAAGCTATTCCTATGGCAGCAGACCTGTGTGGTGGCTGGGTGCAGTTAGTAGTTACAGCAGTCGGGGGCGGACAGTAGTCAGTAGCCCAGTCCTTACTCAACAAATCATGAATGACCTGGTTCACATATTGGAGGCCGTACTCTGGTATTCGCCATTTCATTATCTACTGTGTTATCATTTGTGAACAGGTCGGCAAAGCGTGGGTTGTTCACTCAACTTGCGTGCGGTGCGAAATTGTATATTATAAGTCCAGTGTTTTGCTGCTAAATCTATTTCTTTGTATACAGACTACAGAGACTAATAAAACTATTAAGTTTGCTAATGAACTAGAAACTTCTATTCACCAACTTGTATTGTAAACTTGTAACTTGTAACTTGTATTGTTCAGGTATATTTCAGACCGAAGTGGTTATGGTTACTAAGACAAAACACCATCAAATAAACTGATTATTTTGCCAATGGCCATATAAAATCAAATATTTAATAAGAACATCAGGGTCTTATAGTTCAGACAATTTACTTTTTCTGATCCAAAATATTTTCCTTTCAAATTATAGCGAGTGGATTTGTAATGTTTGTTTAAAATATTAACTGAACCAAGTAGCAAATGGCTTTAGATGGAGGAAATTATTCAATGGCAGAGATTCTTCTCATATGAGAGACGTATCTTTTTTGTTTTGTAAACAAAGATACGGTCAATTAGTGTTCAGAATCAACCGGAAAAATTCAAAATACAATGGTGATTTACGCTATTTGAACCCGTGGCGCCAATACAAAAGTTACAACACACTAAACACTAGGTCAACCGTGGTCACATTTATTGTGTTATCTCATAGTTCGTAACATAGATGCATAATCACGCCAGGATGACGTTGGAAGCAAGTTTCTGCGAGCTGGGGGTGTTGACTCTTCGCAGGACCAGCTTCCAGCTTCCAGTTTGCTTTCACCCACACAGGTAAAAGCGAGTTACAAATCTAACACGTTTTATTATAAAGATTATTCAACTGTTATTCGATGAAATTCCTAGACTCACTCTCACTTTCCGGGTTATCGAAAGTTTTCTAGTAACCACACGGATGAGTGTTTTAATCCCTAGTGGTGTAGGGACGAGAGTGTTTTAATCCCTAGTGGTTTAGGGAATAGGGATCCGAGAGTGTTTTAATCCGAACTATTGGTATTTCCATCTGGGGTTGGTAGTTTCACTGTGAAAAGGCTGGTGCGTGCAACTTTATCGGCCAAAGTTACAATGCTTAACTGTGATAAAGGCCAACCTTCAGAAGATAAGGGTTGTCATTCAAACATGAGACTCGTTGATTACCCCATGGATTTTGAGCTATAAATTAGGCTTATATTCTAATGACATGACTGTTCCCTATACCTAAAGTACCATTGGCGTTCGTATACATTATTGTTTTCCTTTCAAAATTCCTTTTAGGCAGTAAGACTTCCACCTTATTTTTTCTAGCGACGGGTTACTCAAGAATTTATGATCCCAAGTTGCGAATGCAGCCTTTGGCACAACGAGGTCAAGTGATATGCTATCAAGGATTGCACAGCGCCGGTCTGTCTGTTACCATTATGCCACTCAGCGGAGATAATATTCAATTACAACTTCGGCCCTTGTACTTTGCACACATAAATAATTAAGCTGTCGACGGTTTTTAATGCGCAGATTAAGATTGTGTTATCGGTTTAAATAGCTTAGTTGCGATTATAAACGATCGATCACCATAATTTATAATCTTACATATTTACAGGAGTGTGTAAACACATTAAACAGTGAATTGTGTTGTTTTGAAGTAAACTGTTAACGCAGAACGTAAAACATTATTGTATACCAAGAAGAATAATGTACAGTACAGTTATGGACAATATTTTCTTCCTTTTTGAAGGATGTTGTAATGAGTGGCTTAGGTACAAGAGTGAATCGCAATGGTTAGAAGTTCTATATTCATAAAATTACTATACGTAAGCATAATTACAATAGAAAAAGGCAGCAAACGTCATCACACGTTTCACATTTTCATACTTGATGTACTTTATTTTCATTCACAACTGCCCATTCACAGACTTACCTCACTTGAAACCCTTCCACAATATCTAGGGAAAAATTGTACAATAAACTGCCTGAAAATATTAAATCACTAGAATCGTTTGAAAAATACAAGAAAGAAGTTGCCAAATTGCTGGTTGACAGAGCGTATTATAAAGTAAATGATTTTTTAGGCGATGTATTTATTTGATTTTGTAGTTATTATAGTTTTATGTATGACCATTTCACCTGTTTCCCAGCTATGCTGGATTTGTAAACGTTATGTGAAAATAAATGATTGAATTGAATTGAATTTAATTAGTTTTTAATATACAAAGACATTTCTACGCTAAGAAAATCGATGTATTTTCCACCAAACTATCTGGCCGAAAGTTTTTAAACTAACTATTGTCAATATACTATTTTTGATTCTGTGTATGCATTCGAAGTTTATCCACCTGCGGCCACTAAATAATTGGATTGCGGTGCACATGTTCATTTTATCCGTATTTTCTCTTCCCTTTCATTATTTCACACCGCGGCTCAAGTCCCACGACGGCAATAATAACCCGCCATATGTCCACGAGCACCCGCCATCTCCGCTACGCACTCACGCTCGTCCTAGATACGCGCACGATACACATCCCGCGTGATTCCGCCATAACATAAACTCATAATAAAAGGCTGTGATCGTGCACCACTTTATATAGTGTATTGCGAGCGATTCTGCGACGATTTCTCCGCGATCTAGGCGGCAGTGGCAGTGGCGCAGTTGCAACACCAACACCGCGTATCACAAAGGCAGCGGGCACGACGAGATAGATCACCGATCATGTGATCACGTAGTCGTGCGCGGGCGCGGGAAAGGGGAATCCGTGTCACCTAACCTCACCTCATAGTCATTTGGTAGCAAAAACGGGAACACCAAACACATCGTGATATTGTGTCTCTTTTGGGGTCTAAACCTACACAAAAGGTTTCCCAGTATGGGATTATGAGACAAGCAAAGCCAATTCAAAACAACCATAGGAATTAAAACTAATGACGTTTGACTAATTGAAGAGCATTTAAAATACAAAAAATAGTTTAACAGTAGGCCATATTGTATAAGATGCTGTGTGTGGAAACAAATACTAAGTTTTTATTGTGTGTGTAGTAGTACGGGAAGCATACGGTATATTGAATATTTGGCAACCTACATGAATTTACCTTGGACCGAACATTTAACCTTAAGGTAAACAATATCGCGTCTTTCAAAGCACTACTCCTGTTTTCCACCAGAATTACAGCAAAAAACCTTATCTGTCAGTGTAATCTGTAATTTGTTGGCCTTGGCACCATAGGCGTACCTCAAGGTAGTTTTTTCGGACCGTACTTATCACGGTAGGCCTCGGAATTTGTAAAGAATGCAGCAAGGCGAAGTAGAGTAGACTAATAGGGTTTCACAACGAGTAGGAGGGGAAAATGTCAAAAGCCAAATTAAGGGGAGGGTAATTCGGGGCACGGGTGCCAAAGTAAGAGTTGTAAGTGATCAGCTCTGTAAGTGGGCTTGACTAGACCGCCAGCTATGTGCAAGATATGGTACACAGTTGGAAAATCGTGTACCATATCACTATGTGACAATTATTTGTAATGTAAAGAGAGCTAAAAAGAACCAGATAGGTTTGTTTACACTGTCCAGATATTATTAAAATCATCAATATACAATGGATACTTATCACAACACACATATAAACAATACCCTCTTGTCTTTTATCTTTACTTTATCTGAGCTCTTATTATAAATTAATTTTTTGTATACAGAGCAACTATCAAAATTGTTAACCAGAGTTTAAAATTATAATTTATTGGAAAGCAGATGAGTGTTGGAACGATAACCTAAAAGATATGAAAATTGTTTACATAAGTTATTTTACGCTAATCCGCGATCAACTTGAACTAGTAAACTAATTCAAAAGGATGATTAATTATTTATATTGTTTATATAGTTTAACATATTCTCTGTTTGAATTTTGAGTCTGAAAGAGTGGATGTATTTAAGCTAGATTCTTAGAATAGTTAGGATTAATTAAGCAGGAATAATATATATATGCGTAATAAGTAGGAATGTTGAGGTAAAGATAAAAAGTAAACAACGAGATGGTGACAGAAGAGGCAAGTCTGCCTGTAATAGGAAAACAGGAGTTGAAGTCCTTGAATCTATATATAACTCTGAAACACTTATAAGTCTCTTAGAGTGTTGCAAGTATATACAGTTGATAGGCATCGGATACCTTCAATGCGATGGCATGTACAATTTATAGATTTGACGGTATTTATTTTTAACATCTAGAATGGACGATTTGATCAAAATCCGCGTAAATATGAAATTACGATGTAGGATATTGTATGTCTTAACATTGAGAAAGTTCTACATAGAGATTTTAGGTTTTTACGTAAATATTGAATGGACATACACATAAATACGTAAACCTCTCGTTGAAGTTCAACGTGCGATTTCCATTTTAAATTGTAGTATTTACGTTCACTCTAAAATCTAAATACAATAGAGTTTTGAAAAACAAAATGAAAAATGTTCTCTACTAAACACTGGTTCTAATTCATCCATACCACATAATCCTTTATGAATTCAAGTTTAAATTAGTTTTTAATATTGGTTAAACCATTTTACTAAAATAATCCCTTAAAACATCAGAGAAGTCTACTCAACTCAACTAATTGTATGTCGTACTTTGCACCATCTCCAGCGGAACCGCAGCAATCTAACGGGTTTCCACCTAATTTCCGCGCAATCTCAGTGCGCAACCGACCGCGCATGACGCAAGACGCAAGTGCAGACGACAGTAGGGAGCAAACGTGATGCTTGACCCGTTGCCTCACCATGCCTCCTACATTACGTCACCGCTTCACATTCGAATCATTGATCTGTGGCGCCAATAAGTGATCCCATCTCCCGCCAAATGTTTAGGCTGGGTGGCCATATTGGATAATGAATCGTCCATAGTAGGCCTATGTAACGGGGACAAGGCCGGAGCAATTTCATGCCTGATATGGGATGCATGTTAAGTGATAAACAGATTATATATTCAAATAGATACATTGAGGATAGAATAAAATTGCATGTGAAATTCAGTAGTTCGTTTTATATTCAAAGATGCAGGGCTTCTAGTAGACTTGGCACTTCAGCCACTTGGAATTTGGCGCCTGTGGTATATGAAGAGGTCTGAAGACTGTAGAAGCAGGGATCTCGTGAACAATAGTCTTCTGAAGAACTCCTCGAACTCGAAGCAGATATTGAAAATTACCTATTTAGGTCCAATTTAGTTTATCGGTATTTACATTATTGTATAGCCTTCTCCCGATTATTTCATATACGATCGTTAAGTTGACACCCGATTTCAGGAAATTATAGTATGATAACGTCACAGAACAAGAGTAGACAACGCTAGAGTAAAGAGTGTATACTCTTCAACTTGTTTAACTCTCTTCTTAAACTTTACAAAACCTGTAAAGTGGAGTCTGTAGCCATCTAAAGTTCAAGCACATCGGAGTTAGGTCACTGAACCGCACAATAAAGTATCATCGACAATGTTGTTCCATAAGAGGGTAGAAATGATGGGGCTGAACCTGGGATCGATGAATTGGCGAGCGTCACCGTTATAGTAATAACACGTTTAGTGAGTGCAGACGCTGTACTGGGGTTTGCAAATTGGCGGTAAGATACGAGCTACGACCAGCTGGGATCCTTATTGGCGATCGACAATGGTTCTGAACACGTGGTTTAGCAGATCCAACATGTGAGATTATGTTTGGAGGATAAACGGAGATGATCCAAAATGATGTTCCATATCGGTAGCACGAAGTATAGACGTCCACTGTGTACGATAGTCATCAGTTCTACTTTGCAGCAGTTGGAAGATGATACAGTAGAATCATTGACTACACCTCTAGAAGTCAGATGAAGAGTATATGCTGTCAAACCACGGTTTATCGTAGTTGCATTCGACAGTTGAGAGCATCCCTAGTTAGTTACTGCTGGTTCTGTTTTTATTCTGAAGTGTTGGTGAATCAAAATCAGAATAACGAGAAATTTGGCAGAGGTAATTGATTCAAACATTTTTGCTTCGATTAAGATTTTTCATAAGTTCTGCATATAAAACATCTTTAAGGTTCTCACAGCACATATCAGTTACCCTAAAAACCATGCTTTGTACTGATCTTTGTTTACATTTCTCTTTTAAACATCTCACCTACATCAATGCCTATTCCATCTCACATTTGATTGCAAGTTTTCACTTCCTTCGTTCCAAATCATTAGCCAAGGACGACACATCAAATTACTGGGTCGAGCAGATTTTATCAACAATTCAACAGCTGTTCAAATCTGTGTCGGAAGTGACCTGAACAATTGTGAATGACAAAAACTGTTCCGGCTGAGACTGTGTCACTGCTTCCGACGACGGTCAATGCCTTGACTGTGACGCATCGGTCCTCCGTCATCACACCGCCATCTACGGCACCACGACAAACAAACAATGTGAACCTAACTGACCTTGAATTGTTTTGTACTTTTGTCAACTTTCTCCCTTGCTGCAGGCAATAGTTTAAGTTCCCATTGCTCAGAGTGATTTGACAAATGTTATTCATGTTTTGCTTCTTTCTCAGAAAATAACCCAAATGTAGATGTTAAAAGCACTTTTTGGCTGAAGAGAACGAAGTCCTAAAACAACCTAAGTCCAGTAGGGTTTCAGATAACTGGATTGGAACGTCACGAAGAAGAAGAAGAAGAAAACACTTTCGATTTTTCGCTTTACATCTTCAAAAATGTGGTTCTAGATACGAAATATTTTTGTAAAAAATCCTATTGTAAAAAAATACTATGGGTAATTTTTGTAAAACAATGAAGTGACAACATTATTCACTTTGTTCCACAGTAGAACCTTGATAAGAAGACCCTCATGGGATGATCAAATATGACTTTTTATCAAGGTTGACTCCTTATAGAGGTTTGCAATAACATGCATTTGAGGGAAATATAAAATCGAGGATATTTGAAAATGACACTTGTTATTGATGATCTTCTTATCAAGGTTCCACTGATAATAGACAAGCATTTAGCTCTAAAATGCTCAAACTTACAAAGCATGTTTATAAAAACTGTGTAGAAATCAGAAATCAAACACTTTCACAAAACCTGTTACACGTGCAAGCGTCAAATTATATTTTGGAACATTAAAACCGTGTAACGGTTAATCTAATTTAAATTACTTAATCAGTCTGAACACTAATTAATCGGTAAGAGTGTTGGGAGACGTGTAATGAAGATGGAGTTACAGCTCCCTAGGGCTGGGGAAACTCGCCAAGTCGCTTTCTTCGTTGCCCACACTCGTCTCTAGACTTGTGTGATCGTCATCTTTGGCCCACTGGCTTTCCTTTCTGACGCTGAAAATTAGCTTTCGTCTAATTGCTGGAGAGGTGATGTAAACTCACAAACTGAATAAGTTTGCTGTAATTTTACTTTCGCTTTTTAGGCTGTGCGTGTGGATAAAATATTCACGTATGAAGCTAAAGCGAAAGTGATATTGCACTTAAAAAGAGTTGTACTAAGTGCGTGTTTACACATTTCGTATGATGAACCTAAAAACTAACTGTGATAATTTAAAAATTAGACGTAACGTATTGGATTGGTTTTAACTTTGAAACAAAAGTTTTAGAGGATTCCAGAAACCTTTACACGTAGCACATAAGAGAAACCAAACCGTTGTGGGCTTAAAAATTCCCTGAAAGATTTCGATACAGGAATAGCTACTCAGAAAGGCTACAGGTCAAAAGAACATCAGAGTAAATCAAAACCATTTCGTAAGCAAGACTTGAGCCAAGTAATTGAAAACGAAGTGAACACGAGGTGTACACACACAGACACACGAATCCCAGGTGTACGAAGAGAGTGGCAAAATCTTTGGATCTAGGTGTTTTGAGAGATTCTCAGTTCAGTTGATTGTAACATAACACCTACGTTAACATACACTACAAAACACGTTGCTATCACGACGCACATCAAGTAGGCGATAGCGTGCAAGCATTTATCGATAACGTCGCCAATATGACAGATAAGTGTTCCCATGTTTGCTCTGTACTCAAGGGAAGGTCAGCCAATGACGTCATCACGTGTCATTGACGTCAGATGATCTGGTTCCACCATCCACCGTTGTACAGACTGCAGACTCCGGCTTCTGCTAACCTAGCGAATATCCGCTGACCGAATAATCCAAATGATATCACTCACTATCCAGAAGTCTGGTCTAGGGTCAGTTTCTATGAACGGAGTCCAAGTTCGTTCTCAGTACAGAAACAATGCGAGCCTAATTTCAATTCACAAACGATTGCGTTTTCTCAATTCAAGTGCAGAAAAGAAAACTTGTAAGAAACAAGCGAACAATACTCTTTGTTGTGTTACGGCGACGATTAGTCGGAGGAGAGCAGCCCATTGTTTGTGCACGACCTTGAACCATAAAGTCTCTGAATTGTCCCGTAAAATGGTCGGCAAATTCCTATCTTTATGTCTTCTACGTGGTCAACCTATGGTCTTCGTGGCGGCAATCTAATTCACAGTCTTTAGCGATACAATTGAATAATGGGGATTTTCACCCTTGTTTGTGGTAGGAAACGAAACTGAGCACCTTGGCAGTTTTAGTGTGGAAACATCTCTCCGAAATACATTACAATTAAATACGTAATAACGCAATGATCAACTAAGGCCTTACGTAGGTACACGCCCTTTTCCTTTAAGGCGGTGCCAATTTAATTCCCTGCGATTAGGCTATGCCTACAACGTTAGGTATGGGTCAAAATAGTAGTAAGCGTAAACCTAAGCGTCATTCACAAGTATGAGTGGGGACTAAGTTTGAAAATGTGTGAATTAGTATCAATTATCCGATAAATTTTTAGAACACTGTGAAATACACATAAACCTCGGGCCGGCCATCGCCCCGCGGCTGTCACATCTAATATATTGGCCGATAGTAGGCCTATGCGATGGCGATGTAGGCCTAAATTTAGTGTCGGCCTCCTTCATAAACCACAAGTCTTATCTGAGTCGGGAACATCGACAGGCCGCAGCGGGACTCCGCCCCCACGGGTCGACTTTAGCATCAGACCTTCCATTGGACTACTTTGAGTTCGACCTGCTATTAAACCCGTGGACCACCAACGTGAGGTGATCTGCTAAAAGGATCAATCGAAGTCTACATTATCAACATTCTGAACACCATAGTAGTTTAGTGTTGAGTGCGTCCAAAGACCGCCTAGTCCATTTCTCGCCAATCAAAATGTCTCTAAACATTGAATTTGAATGCTGATGTAGACAACCATTCATGAGTAGTCAATTTTTCATTTAAATAAAATGCAAAACGTGAGCTACAGTGTTAAATTAATTTTTCTCCCTTAGTTTTTGTTACTGAGATAGTAAATAGATAGTAGAAAATGATAAAGTTTACGAACAGTGTTTGGCAAGGTTAAATATTTGGCGTACTGTGTTCAAGAAAAATCACTAATTTAAATCAGTGCACTCTGTAGACAGCTTAATCCCAAATACGTTCATTTTATCCTAAAAGCGGTTTAATGTATACGATTGACTGTTTTACTAACCTTAGCAAAGTACGATATTGGATAGTTTAACATACGTTTTCTGCTGCTGTAAGTAAATACAAGTTATCGACTTGTCCTATAACAACATTCTACCTGTATCGCCAGCTAGCGGTCTCCGGTTTTTACTTTTTATTGTTGTAATGCGCTTAGTCATCTTCTCGGGTTACCGAACTTCGCAGTTATGTGGGGGTTATAAAGTAACACCACCGTTACTTCAACCTCCTGGGAAAAAGGCCAAGACTACCGAGCATTAAGATGTGGTAAAACGTCATAGGAAATCCAACAAAGTAGGAGAAGAAGTCTACACAAAATATTTGACCAAATCTACAGACTTATACAGTATGTACAGTATCATCTTATTTTAGTAATTTCTAGTTCGAAATAAAATATTTACAGTAGGGTCTACTACAAAGATATAGGACCCACAATATCAATAAATGGAGGCAGATATTGAAATCTGGACTCGTTATATTGTAACACAGAGAATAGCCCATTATTTTGACTCTGTTGTTCGTTTGAGTTCGGGTTTGCGGCATTGTATTTTACTTTAATTTGATGTGCAAATCAACCCGATTCTTAAGATTTTCTTTCGACTCCTTGTGGGCCGTCCCCCTGAAGTCGTAGCGGCTTAATGAAGTTGTAGGTTGTAGTGAAATAGTGTTTTATACCCAGTAACAGTGTACCAACTTGTATTGCTCCATCTTAACGGTCAAAAATATTAAGCCGTCCTGGGACTTTTCACCGCCCCTGAATATGTTTTCTTTAATTTTAATTGCCATTGCAAATGTGCATAAAACAAGCAATTATTTTTTTTTACATATTATCCATATCTAGCCAACACACCGAAAATAAAAAGGTTCTAATATGTTTATTTCCAAAATAAACTCAAACGAAGGTTCCTTTTGTTAATATTTTATTATTGTTAAGTTTTATAAATGTTATGTAAAAAAACTACCAATTCGTCTACATTAGGATTTTTCCACAATGGTAACGACAACGTACCGCTTTTGATAATTTGAATATCTTGGCAGGCAATAGGCGTAGATAAAAAATATAACTGACAAATTTTTTGTTCAAGCACAAATCAATCGCAAACAATGTTTTCTAATTTTGGATGGATCCCAAATGTTGGGGTACAACGCTTTTCACCCATAGTCAAATTATAATAGTTCGTAGCCTAAAGTATGTGTTGACGTGTTTGGTTTGACTTGAACCGACTTACAGTATATAAAATTTACAATGAAAACTATTAAATTTAATACCAACTGCTGTTTTTCATAATGTACTGTTATTAGCGGATTGAATAATAAGGTTTTATTTGGAAAGTCAATTACATTGGAAAAAATGTATGCGTACTCAAACCACGATTGTAATGTCATTAGGACAGTTACTTATAATTGTATGTCCTCATCAAATGTAAGCAACAACATGCACAGTTGCTATACTTACTAACTAACTGACCAATGCGGAGACATTCCACCTTAGACCACCCACCTGAAACCAAAAGAACAATTATTAGCATGTAATGAGGAGTTCATGAATATTCGACTTTGATTGCCGAGTCTCGGAGGTCAAACAGTCAAACTTCGAGACGCAAAACACAACTGGGAACTAATTGTACATATGTTGGGGATTGGAATAACGGTTTGGACACTGTTAAACGAAGAATGTCTGTGTGTGGGACATTGACATAGGTGTTTTGAGTAGAAATTTGTACATGACGTTTGTTAGGTTGATTTCTTTGATTTTTTAACTAGGATGTAAACCTCGCTTTGAAATCAGAAAGTGGCCGATTCGGTTCTGAGAATAGTTAGTAGCTCTTTGGTAGATTGAAACTTGGCTAAGCTGTCCTAGACCAATGAGCTTTTAGTATTTGATCCTGGTTAAAGAACCAGGTTATCCTAGTCAGTAACAACGCTTTTATCCCATAACGCTCAAATTTCACTAATCTTCACCTCTGGTTGGTGTCGTATAAAGGGTCGTATTTCCCTAACAGACAGAGCCGTAATTCCCTAACAGCTAGGAGCGTACTCCCTAACGGGCCGTATACAGATAATCTAATAATAGATTGACAAACACCAGAGAAACTAAGGTTTCCAAATTAGCGGTCTAGATATGGTCATGAACTGGACACAAATCTTAATTTTTGGAAAGGATTGGGAAATGGTTTGCAAATTAACAATATTTCAGCCAATTCAAGAAGGTGGTGTGCAGAAAGTATACGAGTGGATAACCTTACTTAACACCTGAACACAAATAAGAAAAATAAAGTAAGTTGTCATTATGACGGTGCCTAAACTAACATAATCAATAAATAAATCATTGATCATAATCATTGAGATTTAATGTAGCCAACGAGTTCTCGTGCGAGTCCAAAAATGTATACGTGCTCAAAGATTTGCTAGGGTAGCAACGGCAAACTTGTAGAATTTTTGCAAACAAAACAAATATGCAAATCCATAGCTGTTCAACTTTGCAGACCAAACCAAGCCCTATCGTTCAGCACCAGTTAACGCCCCCCCCCACATTTCAGACGGGGGTCAGGCCACAAATGCCTCGGGGGCCCCGCTTGGCCCATATCCGCCTCTTTGGGTCAGCACGAACCATTTTTGGATCTCCGTCGCCGTCTCAACGAATGCACGTTTGACCTACACTCACGCACTATCACAATGATTTACGGCATTTCTTTGTTTCTCTATGTTTAAATTTCTATCCGATATACGACGCTACGCCCATAGCTAGGGTCGATTCGGTCATATATTGTTTAGAAGTAATGAAAGGCTTGGGTTCCATGTGTGATTGTATGTTGGTGACAAACGAAACTGGCGGGTTTCTCACAGATTGTTTACCTGGTGACACATTTTGTGCCAAGTGGTATTTGTGTCAATGGACCTTGAGAAATGTGAAATGTGTTTTGACTAGTTCGGATACTTCCAGACAACTCACAGACACACAACATTTATCACATTCCTCCGTTTTTTCAACATACTGGACAGATTGACATTAATAGCAAAAATTGTAAAACGGTTCACCTACGACAGCAGAACTAAACCTAACACAATACGGTATCATTATGGAGCATAAAATTGAAAATGCACTTCTGACATTTCCAATACTTTCAACGAGGGTTACTCAAACTAATAAATAAATTATCACAGATAAATTATCCATTTACATGTTAACAAAATTATGATTCTATTCCTCAAGTAGTTTCCCAAGAAAAATAACCTCATATTTCCAAACAAAACGCCCAAGAAACCCTTCAGCCTTGACGGATATAGACATCTTGTTATCACCCTGCGGTCCGGTAACACCTTACATCATGGCTAAAGACGGTCGACGGACAGCCCGGCCCCGGCGGGTAAAAAGTGGCGCGAATCGCAAATTGTAAACAAATTGGTCACTGGCTTGGAAAAGGAGATTAGCGACTTGAGCGCTGAGCAGCGGAAGAGTGAGCTATTGAGTCGTGAGTCACCGTGGTCACTGGTCAAGGCAATGACAGTGATCTGATAGCTGTTGTGTTATGCAACTGACAACTACTGTGCGGCTGTTTACACAATGGGACGACCGAGCGATGTTTGGCGTATTGGGAACAATCTACTGTATTGGTTGTTGATTCAATTTAACTGATGGATGCTGCATGGATGTATTTGAGTGGAACGGAACTTATTGATAAACTTAACCGCCAAACTATGAGGAATCTTAGTACATTATAGCGACGAAATTGCGTATATCTGCAGTGAAGGTTGGTAAAATATTCAGATATCACTAGAAATATATTTACTGAGGTTTGTAATATGACCTTGTGTAGAAGATTAGAATACATAGACTTCTCGCAAAACGCCACTACATGAATGGCAATCAACCTTACTTTGTTTTAATCCTTTGCGACTGAGTCTAAACCTTCAAGATTAAAAACGTATTGAGCGTGTGTGAGTGCAGATATCAAGGAAACAACGTCAACGCCGACCTCATTGACTGCAGAGGATACTGTACCAAAGTGAAAGCGAGTATCCTTGCATAAGACGATTGTGTTATTATAATACTCCTCTCACCAGCATAGATACCGCGGTTTATGGTCATTTTTCCACAGTTCTGTTCAGTTACTTTCTGTTATGAATATTGAGGGACTTTCACGTCCTAGTCGAAGAGTAGATCGTAAACTCTGGAATATCGTTTCGCATTCGTAACTTCCACGCAGTGCCTAACCACTACTGGGAGGGAAAGACTAGGCTGAAATTACGCTGACGCCCATGCCATGTGCTGTATCAAAACAAAATACAGTACGCATTTAGTGCCTAGCATACACAATGTTAATTCCGTACGTGTCATTAAAACTACAACTAACTGTAAAACTTGACAATGCAGTACTAGTACCGTGAAAACCATAAATATGAAATTATAGAACAAATAGATTAGAGATTCCCTATTTCTACTACATGTTCTTAACGCGGTGGAACTCCACCTTGTCTTTACGCGTTCAATTATTCACTGATGTGATCTGACAGCAATTCCCCTATTTTTCTCATATATCACCTTGACACTTAAGATACATCTCGACACGTATCGGGCTTCGTCTCTTTAGATTTCTCAAGTTCTCATTCTCCTTGCAATACTCGAGCAGTAGCTATCACTGATCCTGCCACTTCTCATGAAGACAGTAGCCTGACAAATGATGCAATGAAGCCTTATCGTGATCACTCACAAGGTGAGGTAACGCCCCACTAACCGTCTCCCACGGTGGCAGTTGGCAGAACTGCTCCATTTCTGCCGTTCCCTTTTCCAAAGACGTGTAAGGTCGGAGATCATTATCCACCGCCTTGACAACGTCAGCATGCCCAATCAATGTTGCCAACGTATGCAATTTACAACACCCTCGCGTTGATTTAACGCTTCATTTTACGTGTCGGGTCGTGATAGGTTATTGCAGCTAATGGGTTGGCAGCCCTGCTCGCTATTTTGACCTTGCACGTTTCAGCTAATTACTTTATTAAAAGAAGTAATTGTTCACGCGCCTCAATCAGCTCCTAAGATCGTCTCCCGCCTCAAGCGGACTAAGCATTGAAAGTTGAAAGGGTTCAAGGGTGTTACAAGATTTGCTTGGTTACTGGTATTCACGTCAGACAATTATGTTATTAACCATAAAAGACAACAAACACTTCACAAGAACAAAACAAAATAATTAGGACTGTTTTAGCGAAAGCAGAATTTGACGTCAGTAGGGTCTACTACAAAAACCTCATCAGCTTATTAAGCCTTCTCCTGCTTGTATGTTTTGCTTGTAATAGCAATCAAATGCTGGAAAGTGAGCTCACCGTTCATGGCATCATACATGGGGTCATTCGTACTGTGAAACGCAATGGAGAGCATATAATTATTTCCAGTATTAGAAGGAAGTACACCCACTGCACTTTTTGGTTCACCCACATTTCACAATGCAAGGCCACTGCTTGTGAATAAGTGGGAATGAACTCTTTATGGAAGCTATGGGAATCCCAGTTTTCCCACAACCAGCATTACATCAGGGAATTATTGTTTTACATTGTTATTGTCCGACGTCTTTGACAATTGTTCATTACCTATCCTCCCACGACCTTGGCGTTACTTTCTCGTTTCATCCGATTCGCCTCAATTTGAGCTACTGTTTTGTATTATTTGGTTAGTAGCTTTTTCTTTAGAACGCTAACCTAAACCTCTATAAGAAGTGTCTATTGGATTACCCCAAGCACATAAGAAACAACTCGTCCTACGATGGCACCGACAGTAACTCTCAGTAGCCAAGAGCGAGCGGCGGCCTACGTTGCGACAATGTACTGTTTATCCACATAATTGACAGTTGTGACACTAGTTGTTCACAATGCCTCATAAATCCGAGGTAATACACTGAGTCCCACGCCGGGCGCCACAGCCCACTAGCGCATTCTAACGGCCACGCTCACAAACGTATTTATTAAGTACATCCTCTTCGATCAAAGGTTTGTGGTACTTGAGCTGATGCCAAGAAGTTTGGCTGAAATTGCCATAGGCAGAAGAATCCAGATGTTTTGACTGTCGTTCAGGTATCCGTATACATAAAGAAACCGTACATATTGTTTGATGATATATTAACTAACTATCTACTTGATTGTTGGTTGAAAGTCTTGAAAATCCTAGATACCTTACGATTGAGGTTGAGAGTTTTACGAAGGCGCAGCACAGTAGCTGCAGACACATAGCCGACGGAAGGGCTACAACCTGTGGATGGAATTCCTATGGTAATTTCGGTTAAGGCATACAGCTTAGAAGCGTGTAATTACGCCAGGAATACCGAGTTGAAACAAACACTAAGATATTCCGAAGTGTGAAAGAATGTTGGGTCGATAGGCTGCATGCACCTTCGCTCATTATGGTGATGAGACAAGGTCCTTGTACCATGTTTCCTTGTCAACAGCGTATCAAGTTATGTTCCGGCTTATATACAAATCTTTGAATTCCTAAGAGAGGACCTTAAAAAAATGCATCTGATAAACAGGATGGATCTGAAACTTGAAGCATGCACGATTGATAAGTTAATGTAATGCGTACATAAATTTAAAAAATGACTCTTTAATTAGGAAAAGAGACAATTACAACATTTTGTAAGTAGCTACGTGAAGGTGGGTCAGAAGAAAGAGAATGTCATCCAAGAGGAAGGATCTTTGAAGAGGAAAACGGCTTAAAGTCAATAAAAATAAGGAGCTCGAGGCAAAGCACGAACAGAGGACGCCGACAATTTTTAATTCGATGCAAAGGCTAATCCATGACCCTACGGTAGTATGTCTAGAAAGGAATGAATACTTAATATGGCACAGTACTTTCATAATGCGCTTGAATTATTGTGACTTTGAATTCTTAGCAATTCCCATTTGGGAGACCTTCCTTGGGATCGCAAATGAAAACAGTACCAACCCAACTACCGTTATGTCTTCAGCTTCCCAGGAAGCACCAGAGTCGTGTTCCACTTCATTACCTCGCGAATGTTTAATTGCTGCCAGTGACCCGCGGTTCTCACAGATTCTCGCGTCACTCTGCACGGATGTCGCTCGACTGGTCCGCATCTAGCGACATTTATCTCGCTCCCGTTATCCGCTACGTTATCCTCTCTTTCTCTCGTCTTCACCGTCACTATTCTGGATGTCGGCGAGAATGCGGCGGGATCGCGGAACTCGTTTTTGCTAACGATAAATCCCGGGGGATTTACTGCTGTGGAATGACGCGGTGTAAAAGAACTTCATCGGATGTAAACCGCTAGTGAAATTAGGTTGGCGTCGAGCTTAGAATGCGTCAGGAAATTACACTTACAGTTAGTAAAATTGTGGAATATGCTGTGTATCTAAACTACTTCGTGTTTTCAACTTATTAAGTTATCTAGGCTCCAGAAAAGTGTAACAGGTATCTCGAGACGTGGACAGATCGTTTGACATTAGACTCCGCCCGTTCCTGCGGTGACTTTTATCATTTGTCCTTGCCCGCCACTAGCCTTTCACCCCCTCCCGCACATATCCGATTATAAGTAGCAGATTACGTCTTATTATCCGTTGTAAACCGTGTCCCAGTTCTCCGCACACAAGAGGGCATTTTTAAATCGTCGATTTCCTAATCACAATTAGACCTCGGTCCTTCAGAAGGTGGAGGCCAACAGCACTCGAAGTCAAAAATAGATTAGTACAAACATTGGGCTATTAAGTCCTTCAATATAGTGTACCTTGAGTCATAGATACAATGTAATGTAGGCCAAGCAAGGGGTTTTCGGGTTGCATTCTGGCCTAACATCATGTTATCCCTGAAGAAATTGAGAGTGGCTCTCGAGATACATGTGATACACCATCAACACCATGAAACGCGTGTTGTACAATTCCTCTTATAACTTACCAGGTACCCGTAAATGGCTTACATTTCACTAAATGTGTGTGAAAATAGAGAAATTAAGTGACATTAAGTAATGCTATATACGATTCATCCATCCACATTTATAAGAAAACACAAACAGCAAACAAATTCACAATCTTCGAACGCATTTAACTCAAAAATGTAATCAGGACTGTAATTCTGATTCAACGAAGAGAAGGCACACAAATCAGGACATTCGAGAGGCGACTCAAGATGTAAATTCCTCGTTGCTACCAGTAAATGAATAATGCAGCCGCCCCAGGCGAGCGGCTAACCCAATTTCTCTTCTTTGTTGGCGAGGTTGACTGACGCAGGGCAGTTTGCTGGCTCCCCTGCTATTTCTCGTTCCAGTTTCATTTTCTAAGGCGAACCACGTCTAATATTTAATCCGTTTTGAGGTTATCTTTGTCTGAGATATTCCTCATTCAATACTTCAATTGTAAATGGAAATGAAACTGGTGTTTTGTTTCCGAGTCAGTTTTGGTCATTAAGGATTCTCTTTGCTAAAGAATATTATTGGATTAGTCAACTTTAGATTGCTGTCAAAATTACGTAATGATAATTAGGAGTTGATAAGTTGAAGTAATTGAACTGGTAAGCCCCAGACGAAAGATTATCTCAACAAATATCTCATGAGATAACTTGAGTGTTGCAAACTTCACTTATCACTTAGAAGATTGCTGAAACCTATCAGCGAAAATACACTATTAAACCGTTTGGATTTTATTCAAACATCACAACAACAAATGCGTAGTATCCAAATCTCACGGTAGTTGCCATGGCTAGCAAATCTGTCTACCAATTAGCTATCTTGGCGCCGATAGCTATTACGCGGTCAAGCCGTTCATGTTTATCTTCAGTCCCGAGTCTGGAATTTTAATGGCGATTTAATCAAATTTGTGTCAAATGATATCGCCAGACACTAAGCTCCGCTGATACTGACTCGGCCTTCCGGATTCCACGCTGATATAAAACATCTGTACAAGCGTTAATTTGGGTCATTCGTTTGGTTTTCTGTTTCTCTTGAACTTCTTTTGTGAACAATTATGGAGGTCAATCGCTAAATGGTGTAATTATAATTTAAAAGATAATCAGAAGTAGAATAATTTTCAATTTCAAAGTATAAGTTAATAACGAAATGTTTTAACATTCGATTAACGTGACTCTTTAATGAACCAGGGAAACTAGAGTGGTATTTTCCCATCGGTGAAAGAATACTAGAGCTTGCAATAGCAGCATTACCATCAAGGGCTCTAGTCGAGTCGAGCTCGTGAGTGTAGACTAATAAAACGCATATCCTCTTGTGCTTGTAGGTCGGGAAGGTCAATAGAGAACATAGCAAACGTGCACAAGCTTCAGCAATAGACCTACTTAACCCCCATAACAATCAATAGACGAGAGCATAACGTTTAACTACCACAAATCACTATGTTTATTCCCAGAGCGTGTGAGAGTACTCTGTATACGGGGTTGGATGGGATAATTGTACGTGATCGAACCAATGTTCCTTCGAGTACTTGGACCTATTGCCGTCTAATTAGGCAAAAATGCATTAGGAGGAGGGTAAAATATCTGGTTGAAAGGGACAAAGTAGGAGGTTCTTAAGCGAGCGCATTGCAAGAGCACGACTTTTTTTGTTTCGAATACAGTAGTTAAAACTGATACTGTATCGTTAATGTTGATAGATTGTTTACGCCTTATAAGTAAGTTAGCCAATTCGTGAGAATCCTGAATGGCAAGTTACCAGAAGGATCAAAGCTGCATATTGTATCTGGTTTTGCCTGCCATAATATTTTAGCTGCTTAAACTAGTTTTGTAGATATTGTAAATAGGTATTTGAGTGAATAAGCCACGAAGATACTGTACTACACGAAACTGAACCAAACGCAATTTAGCATGATGGGTGGCAACTTTCTCTTTGTTTACTTAGGTTAACCATTAGAAATACACTTTCCGTACTATTGGACCTAGACCCAGAAAGGTCGCTGTACCCAGACCAGCTTCTGAGAAGACAAGTTAATCTGGTGAACTGATGGAAGAGTGATCGCCCACTCGCACCCGCGGTGAACAAAGCGGCCGGGCGCGACCTTGGCAAGCTCAAGGTCAGCCAAGGGGCGCGGCACGCCCATGGGCGCTGTCACGTGGGCTCCTGGTCCAACCGAGCTGAATCACCCCTTGGAACCCCCCCTGTATGGGTACCAAAGTCCTGACATTACAGTATCATGGAGGGTTGTCAATGTCAGTGCGTTGAAACAGCCGTGGCACCTGACGGATTAGGAAACCCCATGGAGACCCTTGGGGTCTGCTATGATTTAGTGAGGTCTTCGGACTGGTGCGCGGCGATCGCCTCGTGCGGTCGCCGATGATGCCGGAAAGATGACCAAACTTGATCATTTAGAGGAAGTAAAAGTCGTAACAAGGTTTCCGTAGGTGAACCTGCGGAAGGATCATTACCAAGAAAGCGATGCACTGAAAGTGCACCTTTCAAATGATTGCAACGGGATTCAACTCTGTTTCGCCCCAGTGCGGGCAGAGCCATAATCTGACAGTTTGCAAAACGAACGCAAAAGCGAAACCGCAAAAGAAAACTGATGGAGGGATTCGCCGACGGCGAAGCCCGTGTTCACGGGATATGTACATATCCCGGGCGGCTAATAAGAACTGTCGGGGGTACCCGTACGATGACGCTAGAGGTGAAATTATCCCTCAGGTGCCACGGCTGTTTAAACGCACTGTAATTAACACCACGGTTCATACTACTTAACGACGTCTTATACATACTTGGCAACTTTGTGAAACTATACTTAAAGAGGTATGGTGTTCCCAAGATGTTTATCTTTTAGACACCAAAATAAGATGGAGAAAAATCCTTCCCCGATAAATGTTAAAACTGTCAGTTTAAAATGTGCTCATGTGCACCGACAAGGTACATAAATTCATTTGCTAAATCTCACCTGTGATTTTCCAAATTAAGCTGCAAAAGAGGACCAGAAAAGGGTCTAGGAATTACCAAGTTCGTATTAACAAAACCTTTACAACCGGGTAGGGAATAGAGTACAACATTGTAGGTGGCATGCGGTGATTATTACACGAATCTGACATAAACACAAAATTAACTGACGATTTCAATTCAGAACTTTGACCAAACACGTTCTACGTCATCTCTTTGGAACTCTTTTGTAAATACTGAAACTGTTGTCCAACATGTGCCACAGGCAAGCGAGAGTAGGTGGTAAAAGGGTAAAAGTTGTCCAATGAGCCAGCCAATCGGCGATTGTCATACTCAGATGACTCAGAAGTGCGGGGTGTGGACGAGTGAATCACCGAAGCCCTCAGACAGAGTCCCACTTACCAAGGCCTCTCGACATTCTGCCGGTCTTATTTGTTCTAGTTCGTCGACTTTGTCGAGTTGCCGCATTCCTCGCTGGTCCAGAACCACTTCTTCGTGCAAAAACCGGCAAAAAGTCGCAGGCCAATCCAAACACCGATTAAAATGTAGGTCGTGTTCCTGATGTCTGGTGTCAACCGACTGGGAAAAAACTTTGTGCGTCAGAGGATAATTAGAACAGGAGATTAAAAGCGTATCAGTCCACAAACTAAGTGGATTTTCTTTAGCTAATATGGGTTATAAGGTTTTAGCCTTCTTGTTCCATGTATACACATTCGTAGATGTTTAAGTTCAAAAGAAACCACCATGCTTCCGTTACCCGTGTTTGAATTCGCATAGCAATTGAACAAACCAAGTAGTTTCTTTTGTTTAGAGTTTAGACATTTTTTTTAAGTAACGAGTATAGTAGCATCAGCAACAGTAACTATTTCGACAGGTATAGATATAAATGGATTCGCCGTAACGTTTAACGTATAATCATTTGTAACTGACCGAAGTCCATTAGACTCTCAGATATTAAACTGCACGCCACTAAAATTACAAAAATGACAGTGAGAATTGAATTTGGAATGTCCAAAACCAAATTCCAAACATATTCTCTTGCTGGAGATTTATGGGTATGATAGAAGACTGTGTTAAAACCATCAATAACTTGAGGTTAACATATGACACAATCGGAGTTTTTTACCCGCTTTGATCGGCTGGCGGCTTCGACGTTCTGATGTTCCACTACATCCCCCGGAATGCCTTTGACGTCAGGGTCAGACAGGGTATAATTTACTGACCCTATCCTCAGGCCTTTCCCACGAACCTTAATTCTCCCTTCTGGCCACAACACCCTTCCCATCCTTTATTTTTCGAAATTTAATTTTGAGCTTTTAACACAACAGTTCGTTTTATTACTGCCAATGTTGCTTCAATATCGTAGCGTTTAGAATCGTATTCGTTTGTTTTTCTTGAGGAGCTTGTGTTACTTGACCTACGATACCCTTCTTGTGTATATTATTCTTCCTTTAAGATTTTTTACTTTATCGTACGTGACGCTCGTATTGATGGTTGCATAGTTCGTAGCATCATTCATTCATTCGCCGTTCTCGGTTCATCTCTTGCAGACACACAATTTACCAACGTTTTCATTCACCCAACACCTGTTATGGCAAAGCATAAATTGCCATGAGCTCATCTATCCGCGCCGTAATATTGCCAAGTTTATACGATAAACTGTCACAGTATTTATACACGAGGCGATGTCGCTATCTTATTTTGCCATAAAACAACGGGATATTCTCGTGAGTCTAAATTGTCGTAAATCTCAGGCTTTATTGCAACGCACCGAGCCTAGCCAACAAGACGACGTCACCGAAGTGCAAGGATATATAAATCAAGCGACATATTGTAAGAAATGCGTTGCCAAGATCGCCTTCGTAGGCGTCCTGCGTCTCGGAGAAATAATCAGTCTGGGTTATGATAATAAGATACGCCCTTTGGAGCCATAACACTTGAATTATAACTTCCAATTTACGGGTAGGATAATTAGAAAATAAACGGACGAAACGTATCGAAGATTACGGCACGATATCGCCTGTAAATTGATACTTGGGCCGACCTAACCTAAACAAAATGCCCAGTGGGCAATCATTTGAAAGTGGACCTCGGACGCATTTTCACCGTTACTGGGCTAGGACTGGTTGTGAAGCTGATGTATCGGTGAGGGTTTGAATGGATCTGTAGCTCATACCATTAGTTATTTTGTTGTATATAATATCCCCATATATTTCATGACTGATAGACTGTTGAGAAGTGGAAATATATTTGGAATGTAAATTCAAAAGAATACCCTTCCGCACCGAGGTTAGAAAAACCACAAGGTGTTAATAACAGGTTAATGAATGAGGGAAAACTTTGTAAATTAGAAACTGCAAACCTTACAAAACAAATCCCTCATCTCGACGATGCCGTATCACAGGCCGAGGAGGAAGAGCGGAGAGGACTTGAGATGCTGATGACCTAAAAGTGACCGGCAATGAATGAATCTCAGTCTCCCCTCCCTCGCAGTTTAACTAACGGTTCCGTTTCCGCCAGTCAGCTGTAAAATACGAGTTTATCAATTGTCGGCAGCAGCTGCTGCAGCTCGTCTGTGAATGTAAATATGGACTGCATCTCCGCCTCTCCATCCTTCTTCCCATGCTCCTGCACGGAATATCCCCTACGGTTGGAACATGTAAGAGACCTGTACTACGATCTGTCCTACACATGAGACCCAGAAGGAAGACAGTGATTCCAAAATGTTTATTGATAAAATGACTTTTTCGATTACTGTAACCCCTTATTTTTTTCGCACCGTACCATTTGCAGATGCTAAGGTTGATATTCTAAAAGAAAATGTTATGTTGATAGAAATGTTATCGGTGAGTATAAAAAATTAATTTTTTCAAATAAACGGTACCTTGGAAGAGGTAGTGTGTAAGTAGGATAAAGTATAGGTAGGGACCACGAAAGGTTCCCAATAACACAGAGTCACCACTAGACGCTGGTGGTGTGATATTAATCCCTCGGAAATTAATTGTTGAGATTATTGTGCAAAATAACAAAAGTGACGATGGCGGTGATGGTTCTTGTACTCTTGCCTCTAATTGACACTGTATGCCAATTGTAATCCAAAGCAACACTGAAGCTTATTTGCAAGACAGGACAAAAGAACATTGATACGCGCAGTTGTTATTAAGACGTTTGAACATTTCTTTGCTCGGCCTCTTTCTGAAAGGAAACCCCTCTTATTTACCAATTTAACGAGGGCTCGCCAAGGTAAAAACAGGAGGCAAATTGGTTTCAAATTAACCGCTCCAGCCGGGGGAGGACAAAAAGCGAGAGAGCGACTCTGAGGTTAGCAGCGCAGCTTGCGACCTGACACACTTGTACAGTTGCGCAACATCTACCTACTCTGTCCTGTGTAGGACTTGTGCGCAATATGTCTGAGGACCACTTTGTACCAAAGAGATCCTTTGTCCAAAGCTAAAACTGCCGATCCTGCATTTTGTCGTACTCAAAGATCGGCGTGGTTCTGACCTTTCAAGACGCTCCAAAAATCCTTCAGAAACGTTTAAATAATTACCCCAGTTAGAAGAGACTATATCCGATGGTCAGAAGAGCAACTCTTAAATATTTACCTCGCATCGAGGAATATCTCTCATATAAAAACTTAAAAGAGTAGAGCTTCAGGACTATAAAGTAGTGCTGTACTGTGTTCACGTTTTGTGAACATGTAGAATGGAGTAAGTTGATCTGTGTATCTTTATTAGCGTACTGACTAAAGTCTGCGTCTTCTTTAGCCAAAAGCAAAAATTAAATCCCCAATGATCAAGAACAACTGGATCACGAACCATCAAAGACCTACAGAATTATTTCACAATCAAACTGGCGATCTTATGATCGATAGCTGAGTACTGTAAGTACTCATCTTTGGGTCCATACAACAATGGAAAACTGGTCAGTGGACAAAGAAAATCAAGTGTTTTTGTTTATATCAATGGCATTTCGAACCAAAACAAAACTCATGGATAAGGGCTAAAATATAAGAAGATTGATCAAGATGGAGGAAAGATAATACCACAGATCGTACCAGATAAACTAATCATACAATACATTAACTAAACATTTTAACGAAATTGTTACGTTTAGCTATTGACGGCATTAAAATTCTACAAGAGCTGTCTATAGAGTCTGGACAGAGTTGTAATGTCATACTTGTAGGTCAAAGCTCTGTCAACCTATCTGAAGAAAGAAAAGGCTAGAATGGTACTCGCATTAAAAAAGACAAACAAATTAATTTCATATTTTTTCTTATAACCTTTCAATAGCTATCTTTTATTTTTTGCAATAGCCACCATTCTCTAACGGTTGTCAAATAGTTTTTTTTTTTATCGATCTGCTAATTCGCTAATCGGCAATCATTTACATCGCGCTCCCTCAAGGAAATGCTGGAACTGACTCAGGAAACAAAATCCAGTCGTACTTTCAGAAAGGCGAAAGATGAGTTGGATAAACAAATGTTAGTAGTTGTTGGGCGAAGTTTTCTCGCGCTATCAGATGGAATGTCGTGGCCCGTTACCGCGACCGCGCCGCGTGAAGGCCGCCATCATGCAACTTTCCCGCTAAACGTCAAACCTTGACATGTGCATCGGCTGCAACTCCCCCAACTTCTGAAATCTGAGCAGGAGTGACTCTTCGTCTGGTAACTAGAGGAATTGTGAGACTAAGTTGGTGGGCCTGCAGATGGTAAGAATATCAACAAGTAACCCTATGCACAAAATAAGTTTGACATCACCAATCATAAGAATATGTAAGGTCTAAGCGGTACCCTACTACAAGGAGGAGATTTGTAAGCTTTTAAGACACACTACAGCTTTTAAGCTCATAATATAAATTGACTAAAGTCTCCTAGAAGAGAGACCTAAAGGCAAGATATGCTGACGTTGAGAATGATAAGCCCCTTAGATTCTTTTATAATTTTTTTGATCAAAATCTCACCTTACCGTCCCCATATACTAGTGGTCTAAAGGACGTATATTACTATACAATATACGTCACATGGGCAATCTACGCAACAATGACTCGGGCGATTCAGGAGCCACTGAGTAACTTTACTGGTGGCTTGGTGACGGCATTGTATGTTATTAATTGTAAACTATTCTAATTAAAACAAAATAATAAAGTCTACTACCTTGACCGACAGCACTGCCGCGGTTAGCATATGTTCTGGCGTACACCGCTAGGAGCACCGTGTAGTTACGTAGCGCGTGCGCCTCAAATGCACGGCGCTCCTAGCGGTGGACGCCAGAACATATGCTAACCGCTGCACTGCTGTCGGTCATTATTTAATTCTTTTTGTCTATTCTAACACTAAATTCAGGAGGCAGTAGAGTACATGTTTTGGGGGTTTTAAATAATTCAACGCAAGCTCAAAGTTAAAATAACTCCCCTGTAGGCGGGAGGTAGGCTTCGTTGAGGAGGGTCTGGGACTATTTTGGGACAGAGCCTAAGGGAAAGCCGCCACAAAAGGAGGAATGTGGATGGAATGTCTATTGAGGGAGTGAACTGGTCAAATATCCGTCATAAATTATTATGCAGCCTGGCCTCAGTGCGGGTATGTACATAGGGCCACTTCATTATGTAAAGCTAGCTGAAAGGTAGACCAAAGAAAGGGGGATGATGAATATTTTTGTGAAAAAAAGTGTTACCTTAAAAACACTATGGATTGAAAACTCAGTACAATATGAAAACGATTGTATCTTAGATACTGTACTGTGAAGACAGGTTCTTCAGCAATTGGGATCTGACTTAAAATTATATGATCGTTATTCTTTTTCTTTGCAACATTTGTGCTTTGAAAACCTCCTCTTGTGTGTGTGTTTAAAATGCAATAAATTAAATGTAAACTTAAATCTACTGCTTACCAAGTGGAATGTTTTCGTGACATACCTGGAAAAAATAAAATAGAACATAAATAAAATATTTAAACTATAACAATTTGTACGAAAATAATAATTCTATATTGTATACTATGAAAGGGTTCTAAGGAAATAGTTTTTTGAGCTCCAAAAGACCATCATTTCTGGGAGAAATTGTTTTATTATACAACTGAATTGAACCCTCATTACTTAAACAGAAGACCTAATCTAGTCTATACTGGTACTAATGATGATATTTAAAATTTGGCGGGGAGATGATCACGTTGATTTGAATCAAAAGACATAACATATTTGTATCAGTTGAAAAACTCACATAACCCTTAGGTTGTAGATATGCATTTCATATTTTACTCCTGAATGTACTTATAAATTTCACCACCATTAAAAAATTACTAATTTGTCTAATTTAATTTCATAATTATAAAATTACCTATAACGTTACGATTAATTATTGAGACCTGTTTTGCACAACTTTATGGCCAGATTTTGTTTTTTATGAAATAAAAAACTACAAAAAAACTAATTACGAGACATGCGTTGCACTGAAGTATGCCTACAGGATTTACTTTCACTTTAATTCCCAGCTTGGTTCGTTAATACAAGCAATCCCGCTCTGAAGTAGCCATGGGCTAGACTAGACACACCTGTGTTCAGATATCAGTAGAGTAGAGGTACATAAATATCCTTAAAAACGTAAATACTACTTTCACCTAAGACTATGGGTCAAAGTAGGTAACATAAAATTCCCTATGATTAAACTTGGGGGGTATGAACATATTTAAATTGAGATTACGTCATAGAGTGTGATGTCATACAACATGTGTACACACGAAAACAGTAAATTAAAAATTATGGCGTTTTTTACTTCCCATAAACTATCTTTGGCCTTTGAAAAAAAAAACTACAACCAATGGAAATCTCGTGGACCACCCTCTATAAATAGCCACAATGGTTAAGCATATTTGCATTAAATTTTATCAGTGTTTACGCAAAAGACAAGCTTAAAATAGCTCTGGTCACACTCCTAAACATGACCTCCCCAACAAAGGCAGTTTAAACGTCTGAGGTTTTTTAACCGCCCGGAGTTTAGGACCAGATGTTCGCGAACAAGGGAGAAGGTCTAAGAATACCACCACATCCGGTATGACATCAACCCTGCATTGTTGCGTCATTCGATACATCGATTGTTGCTACTGGATGTTGCGATCGCGATTTATCGACCTGATGAATGTCTCCTTTGTTGACTCGTTGAGTACGTACCAGTTGAGTTATTGAATGATTGTTACCAATATTGGACAAGGATACTAGCATATTCCTAGGAACTAAAAAGGTCGGATGAATTTAATAAGAACAAGAAAGAGAAGTAAAGTTGTAGATTATCTTAAATAGCAATATTAAAATCTTTCAGCTTTGCCACAAACTGTAGGATGAAATCCAAGAAAACAGACAGAAAATGAAAACGTTCCATGCTATCTGGAAGAAAAGGAATGCACTAATCAACATGACATACCGTTACGTACAGAAAGATATCAGAAAGATAAGGAAGAACGAAAGTTGGCTTGACACAGGAAGAAGATGAAGTACAGTGGTTGAACTGCAGTTGGACCAAACCGATTATGCCAATCCGACGATGATGTTATTGTTGACGAGGAAAGAAGATGGCGATGATAATAGAGATGACGAAAGGATCCACAATCGATGATCGTGTCTAACACTGTGTATTCATTCAAACACTACGTAATCAGTCTTAATTGCCTTTTCTAGAATCCTCCACACACGAATTGCGCACTAAGTGCAAAACATTAGCTTACAAAGATGATAAAAGTATAATTCAACATCTTTGCTCTTCTCTGCTTTTCTGTCCATATCATTTCCCCACACTGTTTAAAAAAACTAATAACACGTACATTTAAAACATACAATGTAAGCACAGTTAACGAAGTCAATTTCACCTCGGCTCCCATTGTTATATTAATTCAACGAGCATAACCCATAACGCACGCACGCACACAGTCGAACTTCCGGTGTACTTTAATATTCTGTGCACAGCGGTGTACATGCAAGATGACGTCACATTGATGGAATCAGTTGATTTTTACAAATCATTGCTAAAATGTGTTTCAGGAACCAGGTGATTCCATTTTTAAGTAAACAAATTGAAAAATGAGCTGTATATCATTTTTTGTTGTTGCCGATGCATGTAACCGTTATGGAAAGCATACACATAATAAGATCCATTGCATTTCCTGAACAACTCTCCCACAGATGAATACATTATATCATGTGTAATGTCACTGATGATCCTGTAAAAGTAGCACCGCTTAAACATGTTATGAATAATACTTTAATGAACTATTGAGATGCAAATATTTTATGTTTATACTATTTCAGTTATATTTTAATGCTTTTTCAGACAAGTCCATTTGATTTATAAACAACGATTAAAAACTATTTCCACCGACGTGTCAATTATTCCAACAGTTAAGACACTCATAAATTATCGACTTTATCGCGAAGTTCGATGTCGGATAGTGTGTAAATCACACGCCGGGCGCTAAGATGTTCCCAGCGTATGGCGTATAGCGTATGTCGTATGTTTATAGCGTATAATACACGAGTTTACTGCACGCCACAGCTCTGTGTCTACGTCTAGGTGTAAATATCTCAGCAGGGTTCGCTGTGTACCTTGTAGGTGTCGGCGATTATATCGATACGATCGTTATAAACACAACCTCTAAGTCATCCCGATGGAAATAACATTCATTTTCTACGCAGTGTTTTATATGCGGTGATGCTGTGAAATTCTGCAACCTCGGACAAAAAGTCGGTCCAGTCCAGAGATAGGTTAGTAAACGTTACGTTTATTGGTTTAAGATTGTTATGTTTAAATTATCTTTCCACAAATAGATGAGTCATTAACGTAACAGTTTTGAGTCATCGTAGGATGTTTATGTTATTCTTATTATCAGTCTACCTTGAAGAATGGGAAATTTGTTGTTAACAGGGAGGATAGCCATCGTCTGAAGTGGATTTAGTTGAGATGTAATAGAATCGGGAAGGCTTCACACAATCATTTTCCCAAAATGTTGCAGTGGATATAAACATGTTTCTTTATACAGTTGAGACCACAGAAAATGAATTCTAAGATAAATTATAATATTTTGTTGTGTCTACATTGATAAGTGGACACACATTCATCTTTTGACCCACTCCAATCCATGATATATTTCAAATTAATCACAGCTTAAAGAGACGAATCCGACGATGATGGCATAAGAAACCACTGTTTATGCAATCTCTATAGTCTGCGCACACTAGCCTGAACCTCACAGACACAACACTTCCATCGATAAATATTATGTTGGAAATTCCAAAATGTATCGTATGGTGATTTTAAAAGCCCAAAACCCCTTATAAGGTTACAATGGCATATTTTTACCTCTTGTGACGCCAATTGTGGTGAGCAAAAGTTAACAGTGCAAACACTATGGTCGATTGCCTAAGAACTTGCCACTGCTGAGTCAAACATAATTTGCATATTGAGTACATAAAGCATTGTTGTTGAAATCGAGGAAATCCTAGGCTTTAAATGGATAAATCTTTCGTAATTACCAACCATGGCTTGAGACGTATCAGCGTAGATACCAAGAGTAAACTAGTAAAGAAATGCGCAACACTTGTTGGTCAAACAAAAACATGAATCGCAACAGATAAGGGAACTAGTAGACTTTGTGGCGAAAAACATTCACTGGAAGAATCACCAACTGCGTCAAACAAAACAATTACTTAGGTAAGTAGGTAAACCAAATGCATCAATTCTCTTCGAAGAATCCATCAGCGTGGGCGTAAACAATATAAATCGAATTTGCTAATGAGATAAGAAGCTAGACATTAACAGACCAGTAAATGTAACAGCTGATAAGATTGTAGTTACTGAGCTACCAGCTGTTTGCCAACAATACAGTGAATTATGAACTTGTTTAACAAACAATATCAATTATGTTTACTCATTTACTAGAATTTTGACCTTCACAACGAAATGTCAAACTGCATGTATGTATGTGTCTGTTGTTTAAGTTTGTGTACTCCACCATACTGCCATTTTCTGAATTAAATAATAATATTGTGTAAATAAATAGTGTGTTTTTTGCAACGAAAGAGTAAACTTACATCATTGATTGGGTACACGGATATAAATATAAAATGGCCTAGATCATGACATTGACTATATATAGTCAATAGTAATATACATCAATTTCCCCTAAACACACGATTAAACAATCACAACATGCGTTTTGTTTACCATTCCGCATCTATTTAAACTCATACACGCCATTGCATTTTGTACTTGTTTGAAAAAGAAAGGTCGAACTTTGTAAACCATGTCTTGTAATTAACCTATCATAGACCTTATGTGTTAGAAACATTATTTACCAATGACTTACTGAAAAAATATTTTTCTATTAATTTATACAAGCTACCCCCCCCCCCCCACAAAAAAAATGACAGCTACAAAAACATGCATAACAGCTAAACTTACATAAATGTAAATTACATTTACATTCGAATCGCCCACATAATCCTAAATACCCATCTGAACGGTAGCTACAGACCACATCTATTCTCTCAGTCGGTGATCACCTGTAATCACGATGCATTGTTCGGAGAAAGCTACTTCAGACTGTCAGATTTGTCTACGTAACTACCCGAGGATATTCCAATGTTTACAAACACCTGTCTGGGGTCCACAAAGAAGAGGCACATGTAATTACTCTGGTTTACATAACTGTGTACGGTTTCTGACAGTAGCACTTCTACACAGTGGCTACAGATTATGTAAGCACACATAACGTCCATGCTGATTTACTATGTGCCACTTATATAAAAGGGCGGAACTCCAGTTGCTCAATGAACTTAGTGAAAAGAATTTATCAGACAGCTTTTGGAACAGGAACCATGAAAATTAATGTGTCTCTAAGGTTTGAGTAAGTTTGAACAGTCATACTATACTGTTGACGTATGGTTTGGGTTAATTTTTTTATAATGTCACCAAGAGAAGATCTGTTCTCCTCCACATATAAAAAGCTAGGCAGCTGAGTGGTGTTCAAAATCCTGGATCACTGAGGTTTTTAATAAATGGTTCTGGATACCTAGATAAAGAACCAGCGGGTGTAGTCGGCAAAGCTAAAATCTCGTCGATTCCACATGCCTGCTTCACTAGAACTTGCCTTATAAAATACTCAATAATCTAATATAGACAAATGCACAAAATAACAATACTATCGTAAGAATATGTGTAAATTAGGATTATGAACACCCAGTTAGAATTTTCAAAACTACTGTCACAAAGTTCAAAATCGCTATGTAACCAATAGAAATTGTCTGAAGATATTATGTTATATTACATGCTGTTACGCAAGTACACACTTCTCACAGCATTCAGAACTTCAACCATAGAATTCGTTGAATGCAGCCGAAAGGTCATGGGAGGATTGGAATCGCATCATGAGTGTCGTCAAACGGGACTTGCCTCGGTAATCTTCGTACAATTTTTACTGCTCGCAAACTTAACTACTTCCCGCCGCTTTCTTTAGCGCCGGACCAGCGGACCCCGCCCAGCAATTACTCTGGCATTCGTCCTGTAATGGCACATGCATCATGGTACGTAACTGGCTCCACCGTAAACAAAGCGCCTTTCCCTTTCACGAACTAGAGTACGGAGTGCCTCAAGGACGCACATCGGGACCACTACTATTTCTCGGCACGGAACGAACGGTAAAGGTTCCAATAAAGCATCTCCCCCGACGATTTGACCTTTCGCCGATGTAGCATGAACCCGACCCACTTAGTGCAGTCGACACTAGATGTACGATAGCAGGACACGGCGTTCGCTGGCCGTAGTCATCGAGATAGGAGAGTATACGAGCCGCGAACGTCGGAGCGCTGGACGCTGGACAGTAGATAACATCGCACCAATCACAGGCTAGTGTCGCCCGTGGGCTTTGTGGTACTGACGTGATGCAAGAGATGAGTGCGTGAAATCAGCGTGGATACGTTAGGCCGAAGTATTGTATAGCTGGAATTGCTTATTACTGGATAGCACGTGTAAAGTAAGATCAGAGAAACAATAATTGCTAAATCTGACACCAACTCGAGCAAAATGCAAGATCGTGTAGACACCAGAGTTGTCAGAGAAAGGACTACGGAGAGGATCTTGAAACTATCTTTTCAATTTAAAAAAAAATCTATATTGGCTATTTTATCCCGTCTGAATTTGTAACAACAGAATTTTCCAAATCTCAATGTAAAATAAAACAACTTCATTGACCATACATGTGTGAATGGCATTATTTTGTGTCTAAGGTAAACAATTTGAAACATTTTTCTTTAACGAATCGCCTCTTATAAAAGTTTCGAGTCGAACGATCCAGATTTGAAATATATCTTTGATTAAGCTTATTACGGATACGCCATGCATATGCCATAGCATTTGCAACTGCGTTGTTCTTGTTTCATTTCGTGACAACACAAGGCAGCACCTCGTTTCCAGTCATTTGCATGTACTAAACGGCTATCGCATACGTAAACGGCACAATGGCTGTTGGCTGATCTTTAGACGTTGCGACAGCACATAGAGTGGCCCAGATAGCGGGCTAATTAAACATGGGGAAAGGCGGCACTTCCCACATTGGGAAACGAGCTGGCTATAGATGCTCGGCACGTAGCGATCCTTGGTAGCCGTGAGAACTTCGGTAGTCAACTATCGGTCTATCACCTCATTTATCACACGTGAGACCATAACTTCAAGGTCAGGCTCATCCTGAGGGAGAAAGTTATGATAACAGAGTGGAAAATGAGAACGTTGTTTTCGAAACACGAGATGAGATGATTCTGCAAAATTGACCAGAGAAAGTGATGTGACCGATGCTGTAGTGCGTGGCTCAAATAGCTTTGGAAGCAAGGATATTCAAGTTAGAGTATATGATTAACTTTGCGATCTTACAGTATGTTTACACGATCCCTACCCTAAGCCCATAATTTTTTTCATATTTTCAATGCCGAGTTGATATTAACCAGACATGCAGGACAAACGATTGGAGTGATACCAACACGATTGACCGATGATAAAAAGAAGAAACTCTGCAATTTCAGACGGGGTTTCCAAGTCTTAATGCTAAGCAGACAACAAAGTAGACCTCTTCATAATCCTTGACAGAGACACTGTCAGATTACTTAATCCTTAGTAGAATCAACCATTAGCAAACAGGTCCATCCTATAATCATGTACCAGAGAAGCATTCCAATGCGAAAACCCATAAACCTTTTTGCAAAAAATTAAGCCGCTGGGTTGGTACTGCTGAGGAATTTTAATCCACGATCAGATAAAAGGCAGATCCGTGGCGGGAATGACACATGCATCAATGAGATTTGCGGAGCAAAAACATCTCCAGCGGGCGATCCAGATATCGTTGATCCAGACGCGCCAAATCTTGAGACGCTCAAAAACCCGATCTGTCTTCATTAAGCTGCCAAACGGGCACTGATCTCTCTGCGGCCTTAGCAACAATGTTGCATGCTTACAAGTTTGAAACTATTCAGCCAATGTTTATGGTTGTAAATTTAAATTTATGACAAGCACTTTAGTCAAAGGAATTCCGTTGCAAGAAAATTTATGGCTTGTTTTAGAAGCACAGAACCGCAAAGAAAAGAACGCGTACGTACGCGTTTTTATGAAGATTCCCGAATGTATTTGACAACTTCAAGTTTCCAACCTGTATTCTTGTTTCATTTAACGTCAAATACGATCTACATAGTTTGCTGGTTGCCCAACTAATCTGAAGAGGTCTTTGGACTTTTCTTGAATTGTTTTCGTTAATAATAGGTGAATTAGAAACAAATTTATTTGGTTTGAAACCCTCATATCTATTGGCTCCTACTCTTCCTCATTTGCCGGTATGTTTTTATATATTTTATTATTTAGATTTATCTCGATGCAATTATTTTTTTAACACTGTGCGGATGACACTTTCCTCAGGTTCTCTTGTACTCATATACTTCAAACGCTCGTCCATCTCAATAGACATTGTTGTGTATGCCTATTTCTTTTATAGGCTACACCATTGTATATTTCATTTATATACCTTACATTATTACCTGGAACATGGTAGGTAAAATAATTGGATGTGCATCTTGTGATGGTTCAACATAGAAGGGTTTATTCATCGTAAGTTAAGTTACATTAGTTACAATAGTAGTGGTGGGGACCACGGCCTCATGAATCTAACTAACACCAAAGAGTATAGAACTGACATATCTTGATACATTACAGACATGAACATCGCTTTAAAGGGCTGTTGAGTAATTTTACATTCTGGTACGCCAGAGTGGCACACGCTGTTATTATCAAGCTTACATTATCTTTTCACGTGGTCTCTTATCAGTATTATAATTCCGCTTATCAGTATTGTAATAGGTGTCACAACATGGTTAAATCTTCTCGAAAGCTTGTTACAGTGACACAATGAATAAGTAGGTCTGTTGTGAAACAACGCGGAAACTCTACAACTCAACACAATCTTATGACAATTTAAACTATTTACAGTAGACCTATATGTTAATCTTCATTTTCTCCAGACAAAACCCACAAAGCATTTAGGACAGAAAATACCTCTTTTTGGTTATGTACTTTATCGAATGCCTCAACCTATGACGCTGTTATACCATTGAATTTTAGATACTGAAGTAGACATCTCTTTTATCAATTATAAATTATTTAAGATGGGGACGCCACTATGTGCGTATTTTAACCCAAATATGAGTGAAGGATGAGTGTAGGATGAGTGGCGCGATCTTGTAGTCTTGTTAGTGACTAAGGCCGACATGTTCCTTAGACACCGCTGTTAATTAATAGCCCATACAGCTAATGGCAACTAAGGGACCTACAGTTTATAGTGGAATCCGAAACAAATTTTTTTCCTTGTAATTTGTGAATTGGTCTAATTATCAGGATATTAGGCCTACTGCGGATAGTCGTAGTACTCACTAGTGCGGACGTTAATCCACACCAGGGAGCATCGCATCCACAGTGCATCCCTATAAATATCCACAATTCGTGACCTCCTAGTAGCTGGATTACAGGACGACGCCACCCGTCCCAGTCAGATATATGGAAAATGTAGCCTATTTTAAATTGAACACAGTTTATTGAGCCAGGGGGCCAGGCACATTGTATGCGCTGCTGTAACTATTCAATTTTCCGTTTGTTTGCAACAAGTTATGTGACTTTTCAGGAAGACTGCGTATTTGACAGAATTTAGTAATTAACTTCAGCTCACTCTAAGGGTTGTTCAATTCAATTACCACATTAATTTTCATTTAACAGGCCCAGACATACATGGGAGAGTTATCCTTACCTCCATTAATAGTCGAAGGTCATACCTCATTAAAAAGGTTTCTACGTCAATTTGATGAATGTTAGACATCCAAATGAGATTTTAAATTTTAGAATTACTTCACAATTTGATACATTTTTGTTACAAGATGAAATTTAACAGTATACAAAAAAAATTCAGATATTTTGGAAATACTGTATAGTCTTCCAAAATATCGCCCATTCACACCTGAGCATGGCATTTCAAACCTCCTGGAAGGGGAGAGTTATTTAAAAATGATCCAAAAGTAGCCCTTCCCCCGAGTGGCATTCATCGCCCTGTTGACATGTTTACACTCCCCCCACTTGAGGGGAGGAAATGTCCCGTTGGTATTACTTCCCCTCGCTTCCATCCCCAAATTCACTTCCGGTCGCCACTGCGGCAACCTCCTCACGCCCCCAGACTCCGAAAATCGATGGCACGCGTTCACAAAACGCCTCGTTCTCCGGGGCCACGTGCGAAGACTATTTATTATTTAACTGCTGCATACCGCAACCACACATTATTCACGTCTTTAGGGGAGACTTAAGAGATTTATGTTACATACGAGATTGTTCGGTCATACCTAAATATACCTAAAAAATTAAGGAAACACTACTTTAGGATCTTCCTAAAATAGATTTACCTGTTAAATCGCTTACAATGAAGAGGGGGGGGGGGAATGAGAAATTCTAAAAATATTGATACACAAAAACTGGAAATATTTATTAATGAAGTTTAGTATGCTCGCTTTTGTAAAGTATCCTACAGTACTTGGTTTCCATACATATTAAATACGCATTAACCACAGAATTTGTCACTCTTCTTTCTAAGATATAGGCTAACACAAACATGGTCATTTGTAAATAATTCTGAATACTGAGGATCCTGAAGGCACATGGTTGGCGAGGACAAGGACCTCCTAGGGTTTCAATAGTCACAGGAGTAGGAGTAAGTATAATTCTGAAATGACTTTTAAGTCACAGCAACTCAAGGTAGTTTTCCTGCAAAAGAGATCCAGCCGGGGAAAGGTGCAAGCAGAAGGTCGTGTTACTGATTACCGGCACACTTTGGAGGTCCGTCACATATTCATGCCTCATTACAGCTTTATTTGCGAACACCGAAACAAAAGACAGGCAAATTGGGCTGCGATAGTAGGCCCGCTGCGCCTACAAATTAATGGCCCCAACTTCCCACAGCCGTCGGCGCCATTATCTACCGCGATGGGACATTTCGGGGCCGGTTCCAGTTCTACTGGGGTAATTTATAGCCGATTAAACGATCATTGGGAATATATTGCCTCCTCCAATAAACAAGTTGTTCGGCTGCCGAATGTTTCCGAAATCGTATTTGTGGAGAATTCCGTCCGAGTCAACCCATTACAAATCGTTTCTAGATAAGTGATCGAACTGACAAGCAGTTCTGTGTGGCAAAATATGTTCAGGGTTTCACGTCCACTAAACACTGAACAAGTTGAACGCAGTCTTGGAAGAACTTGTAGATTTTTAGTCTCCAACGTATCATAGGCTACACACTCTTGATCCTCTTGGCTACACATTCTCCACAGTCACTAACAACAGACTCTTCCTTCAGCCCTTCTACATTGTGGCACATACAACAGGTAATTTCCATAACCAAGACGCGGGTCTTTGTGCTGACTGACGTCTGACAGCCGTCAGCAAACAAGCCTCAATGGGAGACGTACACGACTCGCGACTTGGACAAAGGTAGCCAAGAACTAGGAGTAGAATGTGACGTCAGATCCTGCACGAAGATCTAGAGATAGACAAGGAAGTACGGATACCATCCAGTACCGACGAACAATGAGGGCGTTACTTGCTGTGTAAGTTATGGTGTTCATGCTGCCGAGTTGGGAACATTTTGATCATAGGGAATCCACAAATACCCGGGTATAAATGAGAAATGCATGATGAGGAAAGGAGTATTTTGTTAAATCGCTATTTTGAGTTGGGTCGCATCTAAGGGGGGTTTTAATCGAAATGTAAATGGCAGATGAGATCAGAAAGATCCAGAAAGATGAGTCCAGGAAGATGAGTCCAGGAAGATATGATTTGTGCAGTCTTGTTACTGAAGATCATCATTTTCAGCTAACCATTTATCAAGAACAGCTGAGTTCAGTTAGAAACACTGAATTTTTCATATTCTGAATTTCTAGTCCAATAGAAACAATAGCGCACATTGTTACTTTATAGTTCCTCCAAGATAGTCCGTATACTTCCATCTTAAAGATTAAAATTGCAGTGAAAAGTCAATACGAAGCTGTTAACTAGACAATCTTGCGTTATTTATTTCCTTTATCGTTCCTTCAATGGTCCTAAATGGTCGTTTATTGCAATACAGTCTACCCCCAAGGGTACAACGTGCATACTCTGACAAAGCAGGTGCAAAAAAGGCAGCTGGAGGGAACAATCGACCACGTTCAAATTTGAAACCGCCTCATGAGTCATATCCCGCAACGGTAGGTAGGCCAGACGGTTGGGACCTTCATGTGGGAAGGCAGGAAAGGCCCGAGACGTTAAATATTTGACTGATGACGTCTAGCCGAGGTGACTCATGGAATGACAAGGTGGTATAAATAGTTGGATAGCGGTCAAAGGGATTGGCTCCAATAATGACGGGAACGGGTTTACCACAGTCACAGTAGAACTAGAAACAGAATCTAAGGATAGGATGTGGAGTACCAACTTCCACAGGCATTGCTATGGACGGTATGATAAAAAATCACAATATTCTTTGACGATTTCATATTAGTTTTCTATATCATTGACCGGATGGAAAAATCAATAAACGCAAAAGTTGGATCCTAACAGTTGTGTCCTAACAGTCAGCTTTGTGTAAAGCCTTCGTAATTTGTATCTTGAATTAGTTTATAGTGCAATTTTAACTGAATTTAAACCGTTTGAACACCGGTTTTTCAGAAACGCCTTCTTTCCTTTTTTAGTATGCCTCCTTGAGATATCTCTATGTGCGTTACAATTTATTTCAACAAAGAATATCAAACACATTCACCCAATTAAAGTGTACACTCACTTAATTTCTTAGCACGCAACATCCAGAAATTGTTTGTCAATGATTTACGATCACAAAAATGCCATTGGGTCATGTTAAATCATGAAAGCGAGTTGAGATTCAGTTTCGCCACCACTATCAAAATCACTCCCGCCAAACGAGAGCCTATTCCGATTCCAGTCAGCGATTTTGAATCACTCTCAATCGACGTCTGGCTGCTAGGCTGGCGCAACTTGATGGAAGAGGTGATCTTTGCCCGGGAGAGAAAGGGACAATAAACTTGCCGCTCATCGATGTGTTCCCCAGATCTGAGAAGTGGGTCGGTCTGACTGGAGGCGAACATTTCACCTTCAGAGTCCGGCTGAGCTGCTTCATCGGCTCATGAAATGAACAAAGGTGTAAACCATAGACTCCACACCTACCTTACTACCTAATTGCATTGTCTAACCTGACATTTTTGGAGAATTTGAAGAAGCACTGCGATATTTAATCGGTATTAAGAACCCCAACGGGTATTATTGTCAATATTGATCTTAGCGGTGTCTTTAAAGGTCAAGAAGGACATAGCTGCTGCAGGGATTCCACATCCTATCTGCAAACTCCCAGCTTCCTGAACGTTTGGAGACTTTGGAGAATCATTTGAACTATAACTAAGAACCTATAAGAGTAGCTAACGGTGTCATAAATAAAATGTCGAAAATACTGATACGAGAGTTTCAAACCCCAACTGGAGATTCTCAACTTGTGTTAAATTTCAAACCATGGACTTCTCTACAGACCGTACGTTGTCAACTTGAATACTGTTAATTAAATCATTGGAATACTTATTCATCGACAAGAACCACTATAATAACAGTTGTAACGGTGTCTTTCAAGGTCGCGAAGACATCTGCTGCAAGGGTTCCCCAGCTGGAGTTATCGGACTGCAGCAGAGCCAGGTGACAGGCCAGCTGTACAGTTGACCTTTCAGTGGACAGATGGCGCCCTACATCACCGCCCTTGGACACCCAACATCTTGCGACACCGCCCTACTATAGTGTTCACTATAGTAGGATTCTTATGACTTGGGGTCTACGACATTACTTCAGGTGACACTGCTCTGCTATAGTGTTCACTATCCTAGGAATCCTATGACTCTACTACGACATTACTTCAGGTGACACTGCCCTGCTATAGTGTCCACTATCCTAAGATTCTTATGACTTGGGGTCTACTACTAGGTGATACTGCCCTACTATAGTGTTAACTATCCTTGACTCTTATGACTTGGAGTCTACTCCGACATTACTTCAGATGACACTGCCATACACTAGAGTTCACTATCCTATAATATTGTAACTTTAATCCTGGGGTAAATTTACAACATAATAAAGACAGGGACTACCACCCTACTTAGGCTTTAACACAGCCGCCTTGTGTTGTTATTATAGTAAGAATTGTTTAAATTAAATCTGAAGCGACGTTACCTACTTAGTCGGATAGTGTCCACTATAATTGGAATCTAGTTTTTGTTGCTGAACTGAGACTACATTACTACGATAACACGGTTGTATTGTGGTGTTCACTATCTATGAGATCTCTTAAATTTAAATCGGAAGCGACATCATCAACAATGACTTCAACCTAACCTACTATTCACTATTGTGTTAACTGACCTGTTAATCTTATGTCTTTGAGTCATTGAGTCCAAGAAATATTAAAAAACAGGATATTTGAATGCGTGACTATTTAATGCGTTATGGGCCATCAGATTCACACCACATCTTGTTCCATCGCCATAAAACACCCTAAATTAAATTACAATCGGTCAAACAAAAAGGTTTGAATTGTTGCGAATCCGATTTATAACTTATGCAAAGTATACAGTGTTCATTTGGTCCAAATTTGAAACTAATGCCAACAAAGGGGTTTTCCCAATTACACATCTAATTACACAACACAATTAACTGTACAAATCTGTTGAATAACTCTATTCAGTTTCTTCCTAGTTACTGAGGAGTGAGGAGAGCAATGTTAACTGTTGAATGTTGGGTCATGAGAATGTTTCAACAGCCCCGTTTTTCACGTCAATTAGTGCAAGAGAGCAGTTAGCCGAGTGTATTGTTCTTCTTTCTTTCACACTCAGCTCTGATTGTTGTGTAACATTTTTTGCACGGAAACATTGGGTAAGCTTCACGTTTATGCATAACCATTGACTATTGTCTACCAAGGGTCACCTATCTTTATCATTTATCAAAATAAGAGGTGACGTGGAATAACCACTAGAAAACAAAATACTGTAGTAGTCCCAAAACATTAAACACTCTTTCTTTAGATTGTAGTTATTAATTAAATATCCAATGCACCACAATATGTAATAAGCCAACGGATTTTCCACAAATTATCCAATGCATAAAATTTGGAATTTTTATTTCTTTCTTGTTTGAACTTAGGTTTCGTATTTCGCAATTAGAAATTCATTACAATGTGTAATTACGAAATCCCTATCCATTCACGTTTGGGTAAACTAGATAAAATTAGATTAATTTTATCCCGTATTTTATCCCTCATACATAATAAGTTCATAATAAGTAGGCCTAATAAGTACGGATTCTTAAAAAAATAATGTTTTACACCAGTATTAGGCTGGTTCAGTAATAAAACTCCCTGTTCTCTCCAAGGAACCAAGGAACCGTTACAAATCGCAAACCCTTGCATCACCCAACATGAAATACGAACGACCAATCTCGCACGGCACAAAGAAGCCGGCCCGACAATGAAAAGTGATTTCGATAATTTCACACGAACCGTCGGGAAACTCGCGGAGAAATAATAGTTATCTTATCCCGGACACCGAATAACTACGAACAATTACTTTGGTCGGTGTTTTGCGATTGGTCGCAGCGTTTCAGTAGTATTGGCAAGGGGAACGAACTTTTGGACGGGGGTCACCGCCGAATCCTGACCGCACGTTTTATAGGCCCACTTCATTACGGTATAATTTTATATTTATATTAAATCACCGCGGAGGGCATAATGTAATAACGGGGGTGTGTTGGGAGTAAAATACTGTGGTTCTGGGCGCCAAACGCATAAAGGCTTGGAGCTCTCACGAATTTAAGTTTATGGTGTCCACCGTGAAGTGGGATTTGGAGGATCGTTAACTTCTCATATTGATGTACACTAATTTTAATCATATCCTAACAATGGTATTTGTTAATCCAGCAAAACTTCATATTCAAATTGGTTCGTACAATGTAGAAGAAAAAGCGCAATATGCATTTTAAAAGAGCGTAGTACTTTTTCTCTCGACTACAATAAAAGTAAATACATTTGCGCAACAATATTGTAGCCTATGGACCGTCTAAACTAAAACTACCAACAAACTATTCCTTCAAGGCAAGGAATCCCTATATTTAGATTCCAAACGACAAAACATTCAGGGTCAGCCCCAACAAGAATTGAAGAATCCTAAAAATTACATTGGAAACGTTCCGGCAGATTTGTGATGATCAAAGGGAAGGAATTCGTCAACCTTCCAAAGCCTATTCATTAGGCAACACAACACACACGCCCATTAGTGTGTGACATCCGTGCGTCTATTTGTCTTTCGTCGGCTTCCTACAGTTGTACAAACAGGACAGGACATAGACCTCCAAATACAGCAATGCACACTTGTTCGGAGGTCTTTGTGCGGGTGTATCCTCCATGACGAGTTTCAAGGAGTGATAGTACTGGCACCCACTTCCGTTCACAGATTGGTCTTTTTCCGGTTTTCCACCTTGGCTTGAAGAAATTGGGAATTGAAGCTTTCTCGTGGATGGGAGCATTTCTTTCCAAGCATCGCGAAAATAGCCAGATTCACAAATACAGAAGGAACATTATACAGTAATAGTAATTGGATTTAACTTTCTTGAATGAACACTGGTTTAAAGCGTAATTAATGGCATAGATAAAAGGAGTAGAGTGTCTATACTCCTGTTATCTATGCTAATGGTGAATTCAAAGCTATGTGACCTCATGTACAAGAGGGTTGCGCTGCGATCTTCAGAAATGTGAAATCCAGTTTTTTTCTTATCGTTCAAAAGTGGACGTCATCGATCATTGGGCTTATGTACATGGTCCTACCAGAGACCACAGAATATAATTTTTCATTTTCATATTTTATTCTGTGCTCTCTGAACTCTGGTACTGGCTAATACCACTAATACCTAGCTGATCTTTACAGTAGTAGGTAAGTAAAATCTATAACGGCAAGCTCGCTCCATTCTACACACTCGCACATTAATACTCTCTCGATTTATTAATTCTTTGCAGCTTAAATACAAGAAATACTACGCTGCCCTACAAACCATTTACAACCCCTACATCCCCTCAAATCATTTACCTTATTCCGATAAATCTATTTCTATTACCTAACCCATGTATTGACATTTTTTCTGATTTATATAATAAAATGATTTATATAATGTTATGATGATATAATATAATCATATAATTATATAATATAACGATTTATATAATATATAATGAAATATGTTTTCCGAGACTTCGTAACGACGTATTTTGATACTATATCCGGCGGTTCTCAATAAAATCTTACGACATCATACGATAACGGACTCAATAATAATTTAAGACGTGCATTCAATGCGGTTCTCGCAGGTTCTTGATATTTAAAAATGACAAAAAAATTCGACTGAAGAGATATTTGATTTCTTTAGAAAGCAGCTATGCCGGCTACCTCCCTTCTGAATGCCGGCCCATGTGTTGGAGGTCTATCTTTCTATAGGGTGGTTCGCGGAATTCTACACCTTTATAATCGCCTCTCCATTTCGTTGCACAAAACTGCTTCAGGAATCTCACAAATGTCTCATTTTCTCACGCGGATCTTCGTTCACTGTCTCACGATGAGAATTTCACGAATAATCCTCTAAAATATGTCGTGTTTCAACTAATTTTCCCTACTTTACACCCTACACTGAATACGTCATTAATAAATTCATACATAAATGTAATAACTTTGAATTTTAACAAACAATATACATTTTCATAACATATTGTACAGTAGTTTGTTTTTACTTTTGTCGACGTAGTTCACAATTTGGTATTGAACTAAACCCCCAAATTAGATAGGTACTGTAAATAAATTTGAGTTCAATCACTAAACGATGAGTAGAATTGTGGTTATAAGACCTTTTATACTTCATTATAGTATTATATTATACGTCTTTACTAGACAATAACTTACATAGTAAAAACTAATTATTGCAGTTTCATCGAGAGTAAACGATTAATTATACTATACGTTATATAAGTCAAGTGGGAGTTTTGAAAACACTGAGTGTGGAAAGTCAAAACATGCTTTTGCCTATGGGATTAAATGTCTCTCAAAAAGAGTTGTTACAAATTACAAACCCACTTTTACTGCTGTACCGCTGGCTCTAAAACTGTATATGTGTTATAAAACTTAAAACAATGCATTATACGCGGCTGAATGTGTATTCTATAGATACGGTATAGGCTGGATATTGAAAATCGTACCGCAATAAAAAAAAAGGTTTTACGAAAAGAACGATTTGTTTTATACATAATTTTAAAGTTGGTTAAGCAATATTTTTAAGATTTCCCCCCTGTATTATTTATTTGATAATTTACGCTTACCTTGCGAACGGCTGATCCTCCACCTCATAGTAATCCTCAATAGGCTCAGTTCTGATGAGTCGCTTGGCTTGTTCCGCAGATAGCTCCAGGTATCCTGGTTGGGACGACATCACCACAGGTGTCAGAGACACCACTTCCCGCATATCCTACAGTTCACACCCGCCACTGTCACTAGGCACTTCACGAACACGGTAGGAGCTGGTACATCCACTCTCCAAAGCGGTCGAGCCACGAATGACGCGTGAACGGCCTTGTAGTGAAAACTTACTATCGATAGTACTATCGATAGTATCGATAGTTTAAAAATATCGATAGTGGGTCGATAGTATTGGACTATCGATAGTTTTTGTTTAGGTTAAATTATGTAAAAAAATCCTTTTCTGTTACTCTCACATTTCATTGTTTGTCTGTTAATGCATACCTATTGTTAATATTATAGCCTAAGTTTTTTTTTTCAAAGTTTATTGTAAAAAGGACCTTCTTAAACATTTGAAAGAGGGGGCATTTGCTAATTCACTATTACCGGACTTATGGGTACATTTGCCTTATGGGTTTTAGCATGGATGGTGGGGTTTGGTATGGTGTAGAGTAGACACCGGTATACGGTAAAAAATTCTCTTGCCATTTTCTTTTTATTATTCATTTAACAAATTATTTTATACTCACATAGCATAAATATATAATATTTTTAGTGAATAATAAAAGAACATGGTAAAACTTATTGTTATTTTATACCAATGTTATAATATTTTGGAAAATAAAAAATCATAAAGGAGGCACCAGGACGTCACTCACAAATTGTTAAAATTAATAATCTGATACAGCTTTATCTTCGACTAGGTAGAAACCATTGATTAAACCCATTCAGGAAGGATATACAATATTATATGCATTAAAACTCCATTTGAGTAACTATCGATAGTACTATCGATAGTATCGATAGTTTTTAAAAAACTATCGAAAAATATCGATAGTGTGACTATCGATAGTAAGTTTTCACTACGGCCTTGCGGGTCGCGCGAGGTGAGGGAGAGGGAGGGGAGCGCGTGCAGTTCCATTGTTGCACAGCTGTCCTACCCCTCCCCCAGCTGACTGACAGCTGATTATTGACACTAGCTTTGTTGTCGCCGACGCAGAAATGTTATGATTACCGCGGCGTGCAGTGTCCATTTGTGTTAACGCGGTGTGTTTGATTTGTTGTATACTACGATTGTCCACGATTAATTGTATATTATTATATTTTTACGCACTACCTCTTCTCTTCAAAGGATGATTCTATATGAAATACAGTGGAACCTCGATGACAGGACTCTCGATATCAAATCACCCTTAATTAGAAGTATCATTTTCTCCTTGAATTTATTTTAGGACTACCCCTAATCTCATCAATAATATGATATTGCAAACCTTGTTAAGATGTCAACCTTGTCAACTCTAAATGAATTATCCTTTTGAGAGTCTTGTTATAGTTACATTTTCTAATTGTGCATGACAAGCAGTTTTGTAAGTGTTTGGGCGACCAACATATTTACCAAGAATATAATATCCTCATAAGAAATTCTTTAAAACAACGTCTTGTAGCAGTTAAGAATCAATAAAATTTGATTCCCTAAATAAATACAATTTTACACACTATCCCTTAGATTATAAAATATAATTTTGACAATATTTCCCATAGATTTATAGCACTACAGTACACTAATAATCATAGTGGGCGAAACTAATTCCTCATAAGTAATGTTCACTAAAGTTTTAAATATACATAGAATTAATATAATAAATAAATAATAGCGGCTTTATAAGGCAAACGTACATCAGATGCAAAGCGATTCTGTAATGAAAACTGTTTCCAAATACTTACAAATAAAAAAAATATAGAAATATTTACTTTACTGTCTATTTATTTTGTTGTATATTTTATAATTTAGTATAAGTAATGGGTTTCCTGGAAGTTTTTCGTGATAGCCTTTTATACAGTACAGTACAACAATTTACACCTGGAACCAGCGTGTGCATTTTAAATTAATAACAATTCTTTCAAGATTCTTTTTTTGACAATCTAATCTCGATAAATTTTAAAACCTCTGTTAACTTAACGGCTAACCCTGTATTGTAAGAACACAGAACAAAGGTCCATCATCTAACACACCGCTACAAGTGCCTACCATATGCATAAACCCACTCCAAGCGCTACAGCACTACCAAGGCAATCTACACTTGCAGTTCCGTTGCATTTCCCATTACACGCTCTCTCACATTGAACACATAAACTGTTGAAGACGTTCCATTGTAGTCACAGTTGCAGTAACGGAGTCCGGAATAACAGGTTCAACGGATCTGCAACGCACGCGATCTACCTACGCTACTTTGCACACGAATATACATGTTGATCGAGCATTCATTTGCAGAAAATAATATGTCTACGATAGTTTATAAAAGTATGCAATAGTCAAAGTTGGCCTTGTTATAAATTTTAAGATTTAGCATGGCAGATCAATTTCTCCAGTTACAAAGTCCAAAAACGTGCACGTGTTTTAAATACTGTTTGGTTCAACATTTTACTTAGTTACCTATCTAAAAAGGGTTCACCGTTGATCCGAAGGTGGCAAAGTACAAGGCTGTAGTTCAGACGCCATAGAATCCCAATATTTGTCAGTTCCTTTTAAATAAATTGGTATTCAGATCCAAAGTGCAAATAAAATATTGCATGCTATATAATGTTAAAATAACCGAATACTGTCATTGCACGTCTACATTTGTTAATATAATCGTAAGAAAAGCGTTTTTGCAGTTTTATAATTGTTGAAATTATTACTTCATGAAGTGGTAGGGTTATGTTTTTTCCTCTCCGTCTCAGTAAAATAGAAATACACTCAAAATACAATTTTGCTAATTAGAATATAAGTTTAAAAATACTATGCAAACGTTAATAATCTTCTATACACTATAAATTGTTGTATTACTTTTTTTACTTGACAAGACTGAAAATGGGTAATTCCTTTTTGTTGTTTGTTTATATTTAAAAAAAAAACATTTCTCCAAAGCTACTAAACAAAATGATGTAACCCATTTTAAAAAAAACCGCTATTAAAATTGATAACTGTGGTGCATACACATAGAGGAATTTTTTAACTATTGCTATACAACTTTGGTATGGTTTTATCATTGTTATGATTATAAACTATATCATTAGGAAGTGGCAGCATGTGATGGAAATGTACTCAATCAATGATGATGTATCTGTCGCACTTGATAACACGTCACCAACAACGAGAGAAATTCCAGAGGAAATGACTCTGCAGTGGGGAATCCTACCATAGTAACATCTACAGTACTTACAACAACTACGATGAGGGAGACCTGGAATTTTTATTTCATTTATTGGATAGTTATTGACATAGTCTACAGATAAAACACTAGAGTTACCCTCAATATCAATAACAATAATTAATTGTTAGAAAAATTGGGGTTTCCTTGAATTTCACAATCTTACAATCTAATAACTGTAATAATATGAATGATGTTTTTTACTTTTTTTATATAAACATTCCCAAAAATTCTAACAAGGCTGGTTTGTGATAATTATTTAAATATTAGTTCACAGGTGATATTTTATCTGGAATTACATTTAATACCGTCTTACATAGAGACTGGTAATTCCAGTTACTTCCCAGTAAGAAGATTCGCGAAACTGCGTAATTCATAAAATTTCTTCAAGATCAACTTAGGAGATGTTAAATTGGATTTATCATAAAAATACCATTGTTATTATGGAATTTAAATTCAGATTCCACCGATGATATATTTTCACTATTATGCTAACGTTCTGAACCTAGGTATTTAGAGAGAAAAATACTTCTAAATAAAAGAACCCCCTTTTCATAACAAATAGAGGACAATTGTATGGGGTTTCGTCTTGTAGCAACAGGTCATTCCTTTGTAGCGACTGACTTTGACTTTCTAATACCGTTACTTGACGTTCAAGTCAGGACCTGAAGTGCTAAATAGTCCGAAATTGGCCGCCTTAGGCCGGGGCCACACGTGGCGGATCGTCCGCGCGGCTTATGATCGTACGATCATAAGCCGCGCGACGATGTCCCGGCCACACGGAGCGGATGAACCGCTTCCGGTTGAGGTTTCCCAGCCTACGCACAAGTACTGTAAGACTAGAAAATTGTTTAATTCACTCGTTCTAGTTGTAGTCATGGACGAAACACTTATGTTAGTTTGTGCATGTGTGTTAAAACCATAGTTCGGAGTTTTTTTTTTCACTATCGCATGACCGCATATAACTTAGGAAGATACACTCATGAGAAATGTACAACATGAAATACAACATGATAAATCCCACATTGTCTTTAACAAGTTCTGTTAATTTGTCTGTATCGAACATTTTACACCTATAAACCGAAACGCACACTCAAACTCAAAACTCAAAAACTCAAAACACAACTCAAAAACTCAAAAAAACAACTACAAATGCTTAAAAATTAGCTCCAACCGCGCGGACAATCCGTATCGTGTGGCCACTCTCATAAGACTACGTGTGTCATCCCCTCCAACGCGGCTTATGATCGCGCGGACAATCCGCGACATGGCGCGGACAATCCGCCCGGGCGGCTTAGGATCGCCCCGTGTGGCCACTCTCATTTGATTCAATGTGTTGTCGGACCACGCGGATCATCCACGCGGACCGTCCGCGCGGATGATCCGCGTCGTGTGGCCCCGGCCTTAGTGTGAGTGACTCACGTATAATTCCCTGAAAAGACCCAATTGGAACTTCCTCAAGCTTGAAAATTGAAAATGTAAAACCGGTTTACGAATAGCATTAAAACTCAAACAAACTCCGAAACTCCATATGAACAGAAGGATTAGCTCGTAGCTCGTAGTTAAACCATGCATAGTCTGAACAATGGAAAATTTCGCAAAGGTTATAAGACACATTCTGCCTACAAATCGGCTCACGGCATTCTTTGTTTTTAGGCTGCCATACAAGTAATTTCGTTACGTGTTGTGTATGGTTGTAAATAGGGTGAAACAGACATTTTATGAATTATATTGTATTTGTTGTTATCAGGTTTGGATTGACTTGGTATAAAAAGCCTTTAAAAATCAGAAAAGTTGAACGGTTGCTTGGCGGGTTTTTGATCCATTTAAGTATCCTACTTTTCAGAGCAATTAAATTCTATCAAAACACTTTACAAATCTTCTACAAGGAACGGGAGACAAGAAAAAGAAGCATGAATGATATTGCACATTGATCTATTATAACGTACCTTCAAAGAAAATCTTTATTGGCATCCCTCGTAAAAAATTGTCCTGGATCCTTAGGGAATAAAATAACAACTGTAAGATTTTCCCAAACACATGAAATATGCCTGGCGAAACTAATTTGATCGACGATGGTACCTTTACTGGTTTCCCCCTACAATAACTAATAGTAAAATCCTTCAAAAATTTTCCATAATCAAAACAAACACGAATCCCACAGGTTTGTTGATGCCTATTCAAGCGTCCTCCTTGGGTTACCGAATACGAAGCAGGAACTAACGATTGACCTTGGGAACACCACGATTGTCTAGATTTCTCCTGATTTGTCACTCTAAAGACTTCCTAACCTCAAAAGTGACGCGGTGGCGCCATATTGCACAACCGACACGTCACTCGGCCTACATACGAAGGACTCGCCCGCGGCTGAGGACGTTACGCCGTAGGACGCTAGAGAGGTGATAGCTGCAGTGGTAGAAGAATCACCTACTTCACTTTTACTAGTCCTCGATAAAGATCGTCAAATGCATGCCACCTTAAATAACAATAATTGGGTCTTTTTCAGTAGAGGTCCACCACTATTTAACTGTGGAAAAACCACTGTTAGAGTTTTTGTGATTATTTCTGTTCAGTAAATAAAAAAACGTACGAGTAAAGTTAAAAACTTACTTAACCTGAACTTTGGGTTTTCCACAGTTCAAATAGTAGCGTCCCTCGTCTGAAAAAGACCCCAATAATTTAGAAGAACCCACTGACAGTCTGCGCATTAGACCTTTAGACTAAAGCTCATGTGCTGATTATTTTTCCTGCTATACTAAAACATAGGAAGCTGAGATTTTTCCTCTGTGTCATAAAGGTATGCTCAGTTCATTTGCCATTGAATGTGCGTGTTCCAGGCTTGCTTGGAAATGGACTTTTGGTATATAGTTTTACACTGAATAGATTGTAGGTGAGAAATAAAACAAACTAGGGAACGCATGCTGCTCCGCAGCGTTAAAATAAATCTTATCCCAGAATTAATCAAATCTATGATTTTTGATTGAGTAATAAAGTAGCTCAATTAAAACCTATAATTTACTGATTATTTTTAGTCTAAAACGTATAAAAAAAAAAACTAAAACAATACTGGAGCTATAGATTTTTAATCATAGAAAAACATTATAAAAAATAATATTTGTGTTGGTTGTTCACCTTGCGTTTGCTTGAAACTCGTCAGATTTGAATAACCAATAGCTTAAATGAAAGCCGGTATTATTTCACTGCTTAGACCAAATTATATTTTTATAGGATTTTATAATCAACTGGTGAAATACATCTGAAATTGTTGAAGTAAGAATTCGAAAATATGTCAAATTTATGTATTTTGGGTGACTAATACTACAGTAGATAAATATATGCATATGCTTGATGTGAAATCGGTGCGTGCAAACCTTCAATTTGAGACCTCAATCGTGAAAATCGGTCGGGTAGAAGAGCCTAACGAACTCGGAAAAGAAACCCCAAATGTTATCAATATATAAGATACTCATGATTTCATTTGAGAAACGATTTGATTGCTGTCTAAGCTTATGGTATGGATCGCCTATGGATCACTAGATTAATTGGAAATGGTATAGATCACCTACCCCATGTCGAGTTATTAGTATAGCACACTATACCATATTTAGCATTCATAAAGTATATCAATGACCTTGTTTTATATGTGAGATTTTTACAGACTTAAAAGATATACTGCATCAGCTAGATGACAAACCAATCGTATGACAATTGATGTCAAACGCTAGGGAAATCTTGAAACTAGGAGTGCTAACATGGATCATTCGTTAGAGCAGGCAATTAATAACGGAATTACATCCGTATATATATTTGACAGATTTATGTGGGTCACCAATCAAAAACAAAGAACAACATCAACAGTTTTTTTACTAGAATTCAAGTAGGCTATCGAATAGCTCTTATTTCACTTGGTTTCTTTCTCTTGACAAATTCCCTTTCTCCCGCACACAAAGCCAAGCCTTCTCTTTCGCTCTCGATGATATCCCCGTCGCAAGGTCAATGTTTAACCTTTCGATCACAATGGCTTGGCGATGTCTGACCCATATACTAGTTAACCTTCAACTTTATTGATCTTGGCTATCTTTGCCACACACCTTTAAGTGTTTTGAGATAACCAAGGTTTTCTATAAGTCATCTATTGTATAGGTAAGATGCCAGAAGTGTAGAGTTTGTAGTGAAGAGAATGAAGAATGGTAATGAAGAGAAAAAGATATTTAAATATCATAATTTAGCTGTTATTTCAGATTTTTGTCTTCGTAGCGTGTGCGAAGGGTGTATGAATTATATAGTATTAAAATTTGACGCTATCAATCCGTAACCACGGTCAAAGATAAAGAAGACAAGTATCAAGTATTTTAAATTTGAAACGATGCATTTTAAACAAATGAACTAGCCTAATTGTTTACATACCATACAAGCATAACTAAATTTAAATAAATATCTATAAATATCTATAGCTAAATCTATTATATTGAGCAGCAGGCTTGAGTGAGTCTCTGGCGCTGGTGTGAGGGGTTGTTGGCGGCTTGTGTGAATGGGATTTTTTTAGGATTATTTAACTTATTTTTTCATGTTTACAAATTTAATGTATTACTTTAGATTATTTAAATTTACTTATATAAGTGAATAAGTTTTTATTTATTTATGTTTTAGAGGTTAAGTGGTAGAGATGACTTGCAAGTCCTAACTTCGCCTCTTAAATAAAGACATTTTTCATTTAATTTCATAACAGTTTTATAAATTGTAACTATTGTTCTGTTTGTTTTTTTTATTTTCGTACCTATAAAAAGTTAATCAAAAAACAAATATTAAACACAAAACCTCTTCACGCAAACCGGACGGAACTAACCTCAAAATTGTCTTCAGTCTCCACAAGGAGGATTAAATGTAACAGTGTAATGCACCCCAAAGTCTTAAGATATTGTTGAATAATCAACCAAGATGTAAGCCGTATAAGGCGATATTCAATGTTTGTCTGAGCAGCAGTAGTAGGACAAAGAACGCAGAGAAGCGGGTCATCTGAGCATGTTATCACTAATGTTCGCAGCGGTCTACACGTGTATACGTGTGTAGTGTGGAGGACAAGAATAGAACCTCTGGTCCTTATGTCTGGCTAATCTGGGACTTGTCTAACGTGTCCTGGCTTGTGTCAGAAAATAAAATAGCAAAACGTTTAGTGACTACTATTAGTAAGAGAGGAATTCAGTATATTTACTGGGTACGTCGGTACGAATTCAGGAAATGTCCGTAGACTAGTTTCTTTAATTGCTTGCCAGTAAAACAGATATAGCTCTCTTACTGTATTATTCATCGATGAGTAGACCTTAGGTTGTGTTAGAAAAAGCTTGGTAATTAATTTATTAATCAAAAGATTTGTAAGTCCGTGAAAGGGAAGGCTATAAATTAATTAAGGTAAAAATACCTGTCTCTGCCGGCCGATCCTATTATATCCTTCACAGTTCACACCAAGCTACAGTACAAGGTGTACGTATTTTCCACACAGCCTAATTTTCTGTGTATACGTTCACACGTGCTTCTGCTGTTAAAGCTAAGGTATGGAATATGTAATATTATGGAATATGTTACGTGAACTTTTAATGCGTTTGAAAATTGTGAATTTTAAACTGAATGCAGTTTAAAATGAGTTAAGAATAGAGTGAGATACCTTGTATAGGGTATATATATTTTTTACCAAGATAAGCTTTTAATTTATCCAACCATTAACAGTCAAATGATCAATTTCAGGATTGATCCTCCGAGTTAGTGGTATTGATGACCGAAATATATTGCCTACTACAGGCTACATTTTACATTCTAGGTACACCGATATCATAAAATACCGTAATAACATAGTGATTCTACAACCTTCCTAAACAGATTTAAAAAATCACAATCTTCTTTGTAGATGTGTTCAATAAGTTTAACAAGTAATTATTGAGGTACCAGATTGTTATGCACGAAATGCGAAAAAGAAGAACAAGACTGCTGTTTGCTCTCGTGGAAAAGTTTGGTTGCGCCGACCAGTCTAAGCAATCAATCAAAACAGTTCTGAGAAAAGTTGATAAATCACAAATCGTCTGCGTGATACTGTACCGTGTCAACGATAAATTCCATTCATCTGTTGCTTCGTCTCACTGGTGATCAAACATTCCTCATTTGAAATTTCGGATTGGACCAAGACAATCTATTTTTATAACAACTCTTCTACCTTAACATTCATACTAAGGTTCATAAAGATCCGTTAGAATAATCTAAAGATAGAAATGTAAAAAATACTATGGCAGTTAAACTTATCTGGTTAACAAAGTTACTTTGGATAAAGTCTCATTCTTGATTTTCTTTTTATTCTGACTCATAAAACAATTTCCTTGAGTTTGGTTATTCACTTACTGGACAGTGGACCTGTCTATATCTGCGATAACTCGAGTAATTCGTCCGATTTTTATTAAATTTTGTATAAAGGTGTGTTGTAGGGCGGGATAATGTTGAATAGGGAAGTTCGCGCAACAGCAAGATCAGGTTGTGGGAACGGGGTATTGGGTTTTTTTAATTTTTAAAACCTGGAAATGCTGAAATTTTATTACAACCATTGTGTTGAGAAGTCTCCTAAATATGTAATCTGTGCACAACCATAAAACTGGATTATAGGATTGTGTATGCTACAATTCTATTTATTCTGTGTCTCGGTGGTTATTGAATCAGAAGTAGTACCATTTGTAACAAAAAATGCGAAAAAAGTATATTTGACCTTTTGAACCTTAAGGTCAATTAATAATGTAATAAAGTCAATAACAGTTAATTAATAATTATTTATTGATTAATTAAATAATTGAATTATGCATATTTTTAATAGCCATTCAGGGGGAGCGAGCTGGCGTAGTGGCTAGAGCGCGGGACTTCGGTCCGTGAGGTCCCGGGTTCAATCCCCGCCAAGTCACCAATGGATTTTATCTAAGTGATAATGCCGCAACCCCTAGGTCTAGCCTGAAGTAATGTGAAAAACAATCCCAGGCTCGTGCCTAGCGTCCTAGGACAAAAAAAAAAAAAAAAAAAAAATAGCCACTCTCATCTCAAGCCCACAAAACCCCTAAGGATGAATAAGTAGTAGAAATATTAATAAAAAATGAAAATTAAAAAATTAAAAAAGTGCATTATGCATTTTTGTATACTACTACTGTTTATTTTAGATGGACCTTTTTAACAAACCAGTGTAAGGAAGACAAGGGACTCAAACCATCGGTGCTGTCTTCAGACAATTTGTAATAATATTTTAAAAAGCTAAAAAATTCAAGTGCTTAACCAATAATCAGTGATAGAGCGAGAGCATGGGGTAGAAAGGTGACGCGCGTGAAAAGAGAGCGTCAAAGTCAACGTGATTCGCAGATCCGGTGAAGGACGTCTGAGAGACAGGACCAGGCTCAGATGTGGACTACATTCCTCAGTATCGCTTACATTGGACACTGGACATGCAGCCAGAGTCCTTGACTATAACTGCTTTGGCAAACATGCATTAGCGGAGGTCAGGCAGATATGCTAGATGAATATTGGTAGTGTGGCTGTGAATTTACTGCTAAAGGACTGAAGGAGTAATATAAATCTTCGGGGAGTCCTTCTGGTAATTCAGTTTGTACAGTTCCAAAATCAGCCAAACTATGTGGAGAAACTCAAACAATGAGTCAAAACGTGAACGATTGCCTTTGCGTGCATTTTAGGCTTAGTTCTACGGTTCTTATTTGAACCTCATGAAGTCATGAAGCACCACTAGGATTTTCTTTCACTAGGAATGGGAATCTGTTCATCAACTAGTTCTGTGTACAACAAGATAGTTGGTTCAATTTTGAATAGCAATAGAGTCCATAGAATTGTGCGAGAATGCTATTCATTATGCTGGGATTTTGATCCCAAAATGAGTAAAGAATCATAGCAACGTGACTTTGAACTACGTATAGTATATTGCAGTTTCCATAAATAATCAAAGAATTGTATACAGCCAACCTTGTTTGTACGAAACGAAGTAGTGGGAAGCTTGACTAACTAATTCGAAGACTTGATTTTGTTTGTGTTACAAAAGGAGGATTGACACTATCTTTTTAAAACCAGTGACAGGGTGGATTCTAATGAGGCTCATAAGTTACATTTAAGACCATTTGTGATAGACTAGGCAAAAAGAAAATTTTAATATGATGTTTTTTACAAAACGGCCATTCACTGGTGGTGGTCTTCGACAGGTGCACTCACCCTACATTAAAATGGTTGGGATTTTTTCGATGGGGGGATGGATTCAATCCCTTGCAAAATGAAGCCGTCCCTTAGTGTTTTAACAGGTCAAACGTGCACTTTATCTTTGCAAAGATGTGCCACTATGTTGTAAAACTCCTAAGGTAAAAACACACCACTGGGTTTTAATTCAATTTGCCTCCGTTCCACCGACCACAGTTTCCTCTAGCCCGAGGTAGGCCCCGGACTGATCACGAAGGCCCGAACTAGCCGGACATCGACCCACGGCACGCGAACTCTTGTCTTGTCGAGAGGAACTAATTGGAAGTGATTAAATAACAGACTCAAAAGCCTCTGAAGGAGCACCTAGGTCTTCCTCACTCTGAATGGAGTCTATTGGAGTTTCAGGTCTTCGTTTTGCATGGATATACTATATTTTATAGTTTATGTATCAACGAGGCATATGTCTTGATGTTTTAAATCTCAATTACTATCAAAATTTCTTACTCTGTGGAGGGACACAAAAATACTTATCAAAGTACCCACTAGTTTTTTAAACCTGACATGATTTTACCAGTAAGAACTTCTTTGCAAAGAAGATGTTGAGCTGTTGAGACAAGTATTCAATCATACATTACCTGAAGCTGGCAACAGTGTATTTTCAGAGGTGCACGATGGACGGGTTCCAGTCCCGGGGTCCCGGCACATACACATGGGTTTGAACCGTCATTCCTAAACACGTTATTTGAGTACATTGTACATTGTATCACCTATAAAAATAACACTAGAATAAAACACCAAGAAAAAGTATTATGTAGAACAAACATTTACTTAAATCTTTTTAAAATTAAGTCACTTCCGTGTTGAACTACTCATCGAATACATGTTTCAGCCAACAGATGCTATGAGACAGAATTGTAATACCTACGGACACAGTAAAAATATCCGTAAATTAAGGTGGACTTAAATTAAGTGAAATACAATAAGTGTAAAATAAAATCTCCCCTCATTGAGCCAAATCATAAACCACTGAAGTTCATCAAATTATATTGGGAAAACATTTAGTTGTTTCCACTACATAACAAATTGTAGGCCTATTATACCGTAATTGACTAACTCTTAACTGTAAATGGGGAAATGTTTATGCAATACATTTCTGTACTAGTTGAGCTGTCTCAAATCAGACTATGCTTTTTAGTATGTCACAGCTTTGTAAGACCTTTGACCTATGAACCTTTGACTATTTCCGATATACAAGAAAAGGTTAACATTCTCCCAACAAAATTGTAGCAGATAAGTTTTCGGTGGTGGATACACTCTCGGCAAGTTAGAATTAGAAGTATATGTGACTTCCTAAAATATATCACCGTCAAACGAGGATCCTCAAGATCACTGCCCACATCGATTCCAACATGGTCTTCGACGTCGCAATCCACATTGTCCTCGGCCACTTGTAGTTTATCGCACTCTGCCGTCTGATAGTCATCTATCTGTAGTGGGCGACTCCAAAACAAGAAATTCTCTTCCGTTTCCCAATTCGTTGAGGCCAGACAGTAAGGAAGTGGCGTATATGACATAGGCGCCGGAGAATAGAAATTATCTAATTGATCAAAGCTAAAAGCCTTTAGCCGTGGCATATTTATAAGTGGTTACGTCACAAGTGATAGCAGTCAACATACTATCCGAAATACTTTGTTGTGAGCTTGCAAATGCCCCTGAATGTAGCATTAACTTGCACCAAAATTGATGCTTTGTTGAAAAAATTAGAAATGGTTAACTTGATTAACGAAAAAATGATGCTCATAAAATTTACTGTTGTGACATGACAATAATCATGTCATTTCTACTGACTAGCTGGTTGAAAGAGCTTCAAACAGAAGTCACAGAACCAGAGAAGAAGTCCATAGAAGCTGGAGGCTCACCACCAACCCTCGCCTTTTCAAGCCGCTATCGTAAAAATAATTCGTTGTATTGTGGAAGAATTCATTAAATTAAAATTATAAGTTTAATTCCAAGAAATACAACCTTGAGTTTTTAGGTGAGGGTCCAGGTTTTTCTAGTGGGGCCTTGGTCCAGTATACCTAATAAATCTACTACGGCTTGTGTAAACTGTAAAGAAAATCAACACTAACATATTTTTCCCCATGTGTATTATCCATTCTTATAATGAGTCGCATTAAATGTGAGAAAAGCATGTTGAATCTAATTCAAAATAACCCTTAACATTTGTAATTTACAGTTATTTTAAAAAAATGCTTGGATTCAAAATACAGTATTTCAAAAGGTATAGTAGTTTCGTATATGTATATAACTGACAAGTTAAACCTAGGATCATTTTAGTAGGCCTAATATTTCCAGCTTATATAACCGGGAAATATCAGTTGAACCTAGATATTTCATGACCAACAACCCCAAATTTCCTTTAATTTTGGATCCATTATATTTTTGGGAAATAATAATACCGTAGTTTTATAAGATTGTAGAAATTATTTTAATTCAACACAGACCAATGGGCCAAAAACGTCTAGATGATGTTTCAACCCCAACGGTTCTACACGTTCCCACTCGAACCAGCAGGAAACAGCCACCACCAGTTTCAACGACTTCTATTAACCCGAGTGGTCCAACGAAACCAACGAAACCAATAGCCTAGTTATACGGGTAGATTAAATACGATGATCATATAGCCTAGCGTAAAATTCGACTGTACCAAACACAAAGCATCTTTAAGAAAAAATTGAACCGACGACACAAATCAAATTGCCCGCGACAAGCAAATCAACACTCGACCAAATCAACAAGGTCCCGCTGAGATAATGATGTCATTATGCGACGGTCATTGCGGGGGAGTTTGACCAGATGTTCCTGTCATTACGGGCGTCATTACGCATTACGGGTCCGCAGTCGAATCCGCGACTTCCTGGATTCCCGCAGCAGTAACGGCCGATTCGTGACCGATTCCGTTAGGCTTTGTCCAGGAGGCCGTCATCGTTCCGCGGCGTGGTCATGGGAGAGGCGCTTTACTGCCTGTCAAACCTGCAGCTGACGCCTTCATGATTAATAAACACCTTGAGCAAATCTGCAATCCTGGAATAATCACTTGGTGATTACTGGGAAGGAAGTACTGTTCGCTATGGTCCAAAGTTTGAAGTGTCTTAATCTCACTTTGAAGAATTTGACGTTTATCATTGGGATATCAATGAATGCTTTATCCTCAAAGGTCAACGGTAGGTACTAGACCTAGGTTGGATTGTTTCCTTTGAAAAATCACAATAAATGCAAATGCAGTGGGTTCGTGGACACGAAGAATGACAAATAAACTGAATAGCAGGTATAAGTTAGTGAATTGGAGTGTTATTGTACTATACATTATTTGTAAGGTTTCAGCTTACTGGTAAAGACCACGTAATGGGGGATAACATTGAAAATATAAATTTTCCTACAGTCACCTGACAAAGTGGCCTTCCTTGCACTGATTATAGCACAGAAAGCTGCTAATTAATTGCTGTATCTACTTACTTTTTCCGCACACTTTTTACTTTTGCCGCACAGTTTTTTTTTTTTTTGCCGCACACCAGTATTCCAACCAAACAACAAAAAACAACGTCATTTCATCAGGCACGTAATACGTATACGCTTGAAAATAAATAGATATTACGACTACGATCAGCTCGTGCAGCTTTCCCTATTTCGTTCAATATTTTGATTTAACCTAACCTAAAAACGTGTTGTACAGTATTTGAAAGACTAATTATTATAGTAACTGTAGGAAAAATTTAATGTGTAACGCGACATACTAGTTACACAAATAACTACCGTATCGAACATCGAAAATTAACAAGAACGCACACGCCTAGCCACGAACGATAGCTTTTCAAAGTAAGAGGCGAAATATCTTGCAGTAAAATTAAACTGACGACGTGGGGTTGTTGACATAGAAAATCATTATTTATCAATGACACCGGTCTCATAAGCCTACGAATGAAGAAAGCAAAATGTGCATTTGCCAATATTGAGGTGCAGACGGAATCATGAAGTTCTCAGAGCTTTGAATTGCAGCATCAAGTAATATTGCCTATTCCGGCAGATCGTGCAAGGCAAAACTTGGCAAATGTTCAATGTTCTTTAGCGTATGTAGGATGTTCAACAACCACACGAGAAAGAAGCTTTGACTTGCACAACATACTTACACCAGTACTCGTGAGACAAACTTGAGTGTTTAAGGTAATTGTGTATAGATATCATTGACACATAAGCCCAGGATTTATGATTGTCTGGTGTTTATCTTTATCTTAGTTGAAGTTCACTTGAGTAGGTGCGGAGATTACCCACAAACAAACGGCTTAGTATGTTTTCCGTCTTTCTTTGGCATACACCGTTTCCTTTACCTTCATAATAGCATTCCATCAAAGTTGATCAACCTTAAGTGGGCACCCTTTTGAGGAAAGAAAATCATTTTTATTTAGCTCCTATTAATTTTTTTAACTGTCTTTGTTTATTAATAACACTGGGCTAACATTTAAGAAAAGTTAACAATTTATTGATCATCTCTAAAAGTTCATTTTCACCAAGATTGGTCCACTGATCATCAACCAGCCAATCTTCCTACCGATCAGAATCTACTTGCGTCAACATTTTGCTTTACGTTTTAGCTCAACAATATCAGCTAACTTAGAAATGTTCAATGGGGGAATCACTAGTTCAACAATATAAGATAACTAAAATGTCCACCATATCAGAATTTAGTTAAGCCTTTCAATGCCTGATGGGGTTACAATGATTGAAGCCTAGAGCCCGAAGAATTTTGTGGAATAAAATGGGGGGTTTCAGTGTTTTCACAGTTCAATGTTACTAGTCCTTGTGTAGGTACAAAATAAGACATCTTTGATGACTATGTTATATTGCTCCATCATCCAGCAACTTTCGCAACAGCTGCTGCGGTCCGGCGTCGCACGTCGGTCGTTTGTGTCGCCGTCGCGGCGTTGCAACGTAGCAACCACATTTCGCATATCTCGCAAGGTCGGAGCCGGGACGCGATGTGTTCATCATACACAGTGGATTGAGCCATTACAGGAATGCTGCTCCGATCCTATGGACCAGTCTGCTAATTGCGCCTTTGTCACACTTCTCAGAAAACTATACTTGGACATGTTTCTTCTGTTAAAATAACTCTGAGATAATTGACTAGATGTCAAAAGCGAAAGATATTTCCCATTTGTACGCTGATTAACTGTACTATGCATTCAATAGATACCAGCTTTTTGGTTCGTTACATGTTTGGTCATAGTGCATTTTTAGACATAATGCAAATAATCGAATTGGCTATGATCATTGACTATACAGGGTGTCCCGCAAGTAAATAACCAAACAAAGGGAAAATCAAGTATATAATTTTTTCCAAAATTGCTTCGTTAACCAGATATCCGTCATTTTGTTTTTTCGCATAAACATTTTTATCTTAGAATTTCTTCAACCGATTATTATAATACTTGGTATGTATGTTGAGGTAAAAGAGACACACGTTAGGAAACAAAATTATCCTAACATATTTAAAAATTACAAAATGACGGTCATTTTGCAATTGCTAAAAAATGGCTAATTAAAAAAAGGTCAATACTTTAATTTAGCATTTTAAATTTCCTATCAAACGACACCAAGTTTAAAATAATGATGTTGCACAAGGCTAAGCTAATCAGGTTTGCCTCATTTTACAACTGAAAATCGTGACATTTCAGTTTTTTTTTTCGATCTTTTTGAACTTGGTGTCGTACTTTTACTCCATATATTTGTTGTGTATTGTTGTCGAATATTGTTCATGGCTTGATACGGCAACTGCACCAGTGCGGCAGATTGGAGACTGCGAGTGCAGGGGACGGGGAACGTCAAGGTCATCCTCTGCACTTGTCCCTAACAGGAGATGGAAAACACTGCGAGGCTATTAATACTACTGTATACATCTGCATACAATGGCTCATAATCAGCTGGCTGTAGCTGCTAGTGTCCACAGCAGCCGCAGTCATGACCTCTGGTGACCAACGCTACAAGAGTGAAAAGTTCAAGGTGTGTGTTTGAATTTTCAGTTAAGACACAAAATTATAGTATCGTTGCTTGAGGCGAGGTAACATCCTCAGATTGAATTAATGTTTTTTACGATTTTTTCATAATATTATGGTGTAACCATTAACTTTCAATGGTGAAGGTGTAACACTAGTTAAATAACTATTTCCAAATTGTGCCATTTCAAGAAGTCCTATAACATATATAATTAGTAGTATGATTAACAATGGTAAGCATACATGTGTATGCTTACGAAGGGGTTCCGCGGGCAATAATCCTAAACATCTTCTTTTCCGCCAATCTCGTGGGGGCGGATCGACACTGAGGAATCCGAGAAAAGGTCAGCGATGGCGAGGATGAGCAGCGATTATGAAGATAGCGACAATGTTACCGTAGCCGTGGTCACGGGGGTCAGGGGTCACGTGGTGTCGGGCACTGACCGCGGTGCTTGCTTGCGGCCGTCCTTCTGCATATACGGTGCGCGGCATTACTGCGAAAGGCATTAATCCGAAAAGCAATGTTCCGAAAAGGTCGCAAATGCAAGCAATTTTTCCGGAAGCATGTGCAGCGACGGTTATTATTCCAAAACGTGTCTATTTAGAAAGCAAATGCTAATAATTAATTGATTAATTAATTGAAGGTACAGCTGCTTCTTTAAGTTAGCCCTTTCAGAGGAACGCCTGGATCTTTGCATATGAGGTGACAGCGGCTTTTCCTCATCTCAGACCACAAGTTCTATATCCTTGATCCTTCCCAGACGATGTGTACTCCTCGTTAACATGAAAATGAAGATGCTCCCTGATTGACCTGATTTAACATACAGTCTTTACCAAGCCAGAAAACCCCACTTCCTAACATGCTAACATCCAAGATTTATCTACTACACATTGGCAAATTCGTCAGGAAACCCCTGAAAGATCTAGTTAAATGTCAAACACCATTATCAAGCCTCAACTCTCACATTTCACGTTTAACAGACCTTGTACATTCTCCAGTTGTGTATCTATCTGTATCACAGGGTTTTCAGTTCCAATTATAATAATTCACGCATACCCAGTTGCCTGCTGATGGCGCAAGCTGCAGTAGATTATACTAACTTATGAATTGCTACAAAAACACTGCGACCTTTCCGAGTATGTGGAGTAAGCGTGGAGTTGGCCCGAGGCGCTGTTGGTATTGCGCAACCGTTACGCCCCATCAGCGCTGCGCAGTGTTTCCTTTATAATCTGTTTAGATCCCTCATCAAGGGTTACAGTATTAATAAGATTAATACACTATGTGTTGGTTGATTCAATTTTATTCTTGACTCATTTTCCAAGTAAAGGCCTAGATTATGTGAAGACCTAAACGTACATAATCTCTCGAACACACGTGGTATGTTGTAATCATCGATGTATAATAACTCCACATCGATGGTTGAGTGAAGATTTGTGAACAAGAGACGCGTTTTCTACGGAAACTATTGCGGAAATTTATACTCGATGCATTTATAAGTTTACAACATATCTTAGCCTACTATCCATTTTCTTGTGACCATCATCAAAAAAGGATTCTTTATAAGAAAACTCATTATAAGAAATTTTTCAAAGGGCAAGGCAGTGAAACGGCAACTTAAAAGAACCTACATTTACATTTACATTACATTTACATTTACATTTGTTGTCATGAGAGCCGAAGCCCCCTGACTGCATACCCGGTACCTATCCTTTAGGACAAACCCGGGCCCCATGATGTAGGCCGAAGCTTACGCATCAACCTTTAGCACATCATGGGCGGATGACTTAAGGTCATCAGGCTCGCCGGCTGCCGAAGCAGACCCTTCGGAAAGAGGGTTGCCCCTCAATCCTAACCAGGGATTCCGGCTGCTTGTTTAAGCGTCACTCCACCTGGGTTCCACTAGGTCGGAACCTAGAGGTCCATGGTAGAGCGCCCCGACGCATTTATTGCAAGCAACACTCGGGACCTATCTAATCCCTGACAGGCAGAACCCGCCATCAATAGCCAGGAGGAAGGGGACCATCAGCACGCTGACGGGGGGAACCCCAGCCTCCCATTTACACCGCTGCCCGATCGAGGCCTTACCCATTGCTGGGAAACCAGAGATAACCAGAGCGATAGATCCCCAGATACCCCTGGCGGGCTCGGACCCAGCACCCGATCTACTTCGTTTGCCCGTAAGACCCAACATCACTGCCAGGCCATCAGGGTTTCCCAAAAGGAGGCAGGTATAGAAGTGGGACCCACCCGGATGAACCTATCCACCAGAGGTGGCGACACCCTTGACTCAATTGAGGTTCCGGGAAGAACCCCCCACACTCAAGATAACCATACCGTCCGTGCTCAGAGACAGGGATTGGTTTGCATAAGTACCTACAAACCGTTGCCCTCACACTGCGGAAAGTTACGTTGCCCTTGAGTGTCCCCGTGAGCTGCGGGTACTTGCCCGTTTTCACCTCCAGGAAAGGTTACTTCCAAAGTTGAGGATTTGCCCACTGAATGCTGGTCGCACACAACAAGCAGGCCGAAGCCCAAAGAACCACAGACACAGGTAGGTTAGAGATTATGATGTACTTCCATCTCTCCTAGAGCTAAACACCCCTCCATCCTGGATAAAGGAATGTCACTGGGACCCGATGCCCAGTCGTCCATGTCTGTGGCCAACTTGAAAATGCCGATACCAACACGGAGCATTTACCTCCCCTCTGGGGGCTAGGTATTTCACCTCCCAGGACGAGGCTACTTCCAAAGTCGAGGATATGCCTCACAAAATGCCAGTCGTACACGACAGGTAGGACTCAGTCACAACCACAGTTACAGGTAGATGAGGAGAGGCGGAATTAACGGCGTCACTGAGAGCTAAACACCCCCCCCCCCACCCTGAATGGAGGGAATGTCACTGGAGGCTCCCCCTAGGGGGCTGGCGCTTACCAGTCGTCCATAACTGTGGTGTACCTGAAGTGCCGGGTCTGACACCGGGCAGTTACCTCCCCTCTGGGAGAGCTAGGGTCCGCGTGGTCGCCCAGGCCACGAACCCACGCAAGCGTGAGCCCCCTGCGGTTAAAAGAACCTATAATGAATACAATTTGAAAGCAAGTCGAATTCTGGTTTTGAAGATGGGAAATAAATGATCTGAACAAATTAAATAAAAATAATCGCAATGTAATTTTGATGCACAATTCCTTTATTTTATTTCATTCCATTACAATTGGACAATATTCCATCGCATCTACCCCGTTCTCGAAAGTATAATGAATAACTTCCCTTGAAATGTTCATAGGAGTTTTTAATACTTTTTTAATTAAAAAGTAAAGAAATATTTAAGATTAGCCGCATTTTTGTAAAAGTTGGGAAACAGTCGTGGATGTTTTTTCTGCCATAAACCTCAGAATATAGAGAAATGCAGTGTCTTTAAGCATACTTTGTGACTGAACTAACAAAATTGTATAGCTTCCTGTATTTTTGTGTCAAAATAAACTTTTTTTACACCAAAAATGTATTCAAATTTCAAATTTAACTTTTAAAATTTACATCTCACCTTTTTACTCACTTTGTTAGCTACATTACTTACATTGAATTATTATTGTTGTTATGAAGTAGGATTCGATACAGACTTAAATTTGCGAGAGAAAGTAATAAATGGTAACGAATCACAACTTATATGTTACACATTGGAAATAAAGTTGTTCTGGTCCTATATGGCAAGCCTGAAGGTGTAACGCAGTGGTTACTGCGCACGCGTATTCATCATGAGAGCTACAGCTGTAGTGAGAGGGGAGCGATCAGCTGGTCATTATAGTGTAGTGGAGCAGCTGTTTTACTTGTTCTGGTGTAACATTATCGAGTATTTACCAACGACACTTATCGGGCGGCATACATACATAAACTAGTAATCGAGGCCAGTAGGTTTCTGTACCTACTGCTTCGACAAAATATTGTCATTACAGATACGGAGATAAGTAAAACAACGCCACGGGCATTTGCATTACATGTATATTGTCACCTATATTACATTTTGCAATAAATAGAATGTGAGATATCACAGAATGACTGTTAGGTTTCTATTGATGTAACTTAGCGCCCTTCTTAAGATCTTGAATAAGAAATGGTTTCGCGTAATTCCATCAGAGATGAAAATTATATTTTTATAAACATTAGAGGTGAAATGCACGTTTAGATTCATCATAAGAAGTCATCGTACATTTGGGTCTATTTGATAGACACAAATATAAACCATCATCACCATGGGTGCGCAATACATGTTTTAGTGAATGGTTAAATATGTGTAATGGTTATTAAGTGCTAGGTAGTCTCAATTAACCTTATCTACAAATCAAGACTTATACATTAAATGGACTGTCTTCGGCTATTTTTTATTATCCTTGGCTACAGATACACTAAAATAAGTTTAGACTTAAGGTTGTTGGGGGTTATAGAATATTAAATAACTTTTCTTGTGGTATAATGATGCAGATAGCAGTGGGATGCTTTAAAATTCAGCTTTTCTCCTTGTACACCTACTTTTAACCATGCCCAACAGTAAGACTAACTTAGTACAAACTAAATACAGTATTGTATTATTATCATCTTCCTCTAATATCTTTGTAAATGAGGAAATAGATTTCTAATATTACTACCATTGGAAGGCTCATTCAGCCATATTATCTCCAAGTAGAAATTTTGCCACATGTAGTCCATGTTGTCCATGTAGTCCAAGTAGAGTCCATCCCTAGTCCTTGTAGAGGGAATGTTCCCTGAAGTATCCAGCGTTACACAGTGAGGTGAATTAATATTTAATCAATAGTAAAATTAAGAGCCCTTGGATCCTAGACGTTATAGCTCATAAAACAATTATAAAAGTAGGAAGAAAATGTTCTAATCTCACAGTGCACTAGATATTTAAATTACAATCACTTTAGTATTTGATTTTAGCGAATTTCCCTATAGGGAAGTAGCTATTACCGTAGGTGGCACGGTAAGACCTAGACCCGGGACCGATTTACTTTTTCATTTTGATATCCCCAGAGGCCAAAAACACCATTCGTTCAAATTTTTATATATGTATATATATATATAGACATATATATATATATATATATATATATATATATACGTCCGTGAACGCGATAACTTGAGTAATTTTTGACCGATTTTGATGAAATTTGGTTTAAAGGTGTAAAGCGGGATAAACTTCAATGAGTTCGCGAACCAGCACGATCGGACCATGGGAACGGGGCTTTACGGGGGGTTTTATGGGGTAAAAATTGGTTTTTCTCACTTTTGACCCTCAAAACACAAAATTTCCCGATTTCTCTTTAAACCTTTTTAAAGAGCTTAAAAAAACAAATAATTTAGTATATAAAAGTATTTTTGTTCGATTATTAGTAACGGAGAAAATTAAAAAAATTGTAAATTTAAAATTCCCATGTTATTCTTATGGAGAATATTGTCAAATGTTGTAGTTTGCTTGTTTATGGATATATTTTGATCAAACTTGGCAAATTTATTTATTTTGTACTAAGCTATCAATATTTTACTCAAAAACACACTTTATTAGTTTCCTTGTAGCAGCAAACCTAGGTACTTGTTAAACCTAATGTTATTAAAATATATTTAACTGAAAATCAATTCAGACAAATGGAAATTCGCTTAGTCGGCAGGTTTGCTGCGGCGGGGGTATTTATATTTTGAGATGGTAAATTTTTGATCTCACAGTGCACTAGATATTTAAATTGCAATAGCTTTGGTATTTTAACAATATTTTAGGATATAAATAACCCTTCAATAGTGGTTTAAATAATCCAAAATGACCGCTACTCTCCAAGGACTATTAACCTTTTCAAGGTATTAAATTTGAGCCATAACAAAATCATTACAATTAATTCAAAGGTACGCGAATTGGAAACGTTAACGCCAAACAATAAATGTCTCATAGATTAAGTTGATATTCATTTGAGTTGCTTGGCTCGCCCCATTGAGCCATTGAGCTACAAAGTCACTGGAGTATCTAGTATCTGGAACAACGAGACCAGTCTCAGGAGAAACGCGTCCTTGTGAGGATCCTCAGTTTAGTGGTCTTTGAACTGTTATTATCCTGCGAGACGGGGCGAGGCGGTAACGGTTCGCGTCCTTGGCGTCCTTCGTCCTCAGGATCCTGCTCCTCTTGTAGTCACGTGACGGATTCAGCTCCAGTTGCATTTGCACCTTAATGTGCAGCCACTCTGAGGAATACAGGCAACACTTTGGGTTGTACATGTCTATGTAGTAGGATTTTCGATCCTTTGGTGAAATATAATCATTATTTAACTATCTTTGGGTCCTTCTTTTGGTGATGTAGTCAGGCCAAGATTCTGTCCAGTTGATTGCGCATCTTGCAGTAATTCTTTGAAATGCAAAAGAGTTAGGGGTTGTACGCATAATGTTACGGCGTCTATGTAGCAGAATTTCCCATCTTTTAGTGAAATATAATCATTATTCTACCATCTATTGATCCTTATTTTGATCCTGTAGTCACGTAAAAGATCCTGCTCCAGTTGCATAGGTATCTTGCAGAAATTCTTTGAAATACAGCAGTGTCGGGGGTTCTACATGAGGTCATGATGTCTATATAGTAAGACTTTGTACCTTTTAGTGAAATATGTTCATCGTTCATCCTTACTGGTCCTGAAATCGCTTGATTGGTCCAGCTCTAACTACATTCGCACCTCATTGCCCAGCCACTTTTGCAAATACACAATACATTTTGGATTATGTAACGTTACTGTATCTATGGTTAGATGTCCTATTCTTTGGCGTAAAATATTCATCCTTTGAATTAAACTCCTTGTATCGTTGCATTTGAACCTCACTGTGAAGCTTTTGAAAAGACACCAGAACAGATGACTTTGGTTATGCAACGTTAACTGTATCTACATTGAGCATCAAAGCATCAAATTAGCGTAATATACTCGTCCTTCTTTGGACAATGCTCCTGACCCTGTAGTACCGTGATGGATCCAGCTCCAGTTACGTTTGTACCTCACCACGCAACGACTCTTGGAAATACGACAAAGTCCTTGGGTTATTTTGGCCAAACGCAACTATCTATTTGTAAGGATATCCTTAGAAATATTGACGTTAGGAGACCAACAGTTGGGCCATCTTCTTGCCAAATAACGTAAAAATTGCGGGAAAACACGAATGAAAATACAAAATAAGCTGGTGTCTCGTCCAGACACAGACGGGTTGGCGTGGCTCCACCGCCGTGACCAGACCTCGCTTACCAATGTTTTCTGCTTTTAATTACTTTGAAATAAGAGTTACAGTTGTTTGCGGTATTCATTAACTTTATGGACTACATTGCTTCTGCGTTTACCGTAAGTAATACCACTGCCTTTGCGATTTCTGCACACGTCAAACGGGAGTTTTATGTGGAACTTGTTTTGCAAAATTTTGGATTAAAATGCTAATTGACTTTGGACATTGTAAAGCTTATGATTCAATTGGTGCGCAAAAATTTCCAATAGGGTTTTTTACCTTTTAGGTTAAATTAAATAGGTGCTCTTTGCCATTTTATTCTATAACTAGAGAACAATCAGTATTTTGCCATAATAGTTCATGTTACTGGATTTGATCATGCTTAAAAATCTTTCTACGGTTCGATTCAGGTCGTACAAGTTAGCCTCCATTTAATATAAGCAGAGATTGATTATGTCTTGGTGGAAAAGTTAAATATTACGATTACAATCTCATTTTCGTTAACCGAAACCTGTCAAAATGTTGTTGGTACTTTTGCATTATACGGAGCCCACCCTCAAAGTTAGGTTGGGTTATCATAAATAGAAAGTATGACTCATCTGGTATAGTTCGATTCATAACGAAACGACAAACGAGGAAAGTCCTACAAAGATAATTATGATAACCCAACCTAACATAACCGCCGCAGCACGCTGTAAAATAAGTGGCCTCCGTATAATACCAAAGTACCATTTTTGTTTAGCAGTTAGTTGAAACTACAGTGGATTATGCCTCTCCCTGCAGTGTGAGAATAAAAGTCAATTAACACTTCCAACAGTTTATTGGTACCCGTAGACGGAAGTGGAGGGCCAATCAGACGTTTCCGGTTCCACCACAACCTTCACATCACATCAACCCCTGGGGCTCAGGGTGGTAGATGGGAGTTGTATGAGATTGTCGTTTTGTCTCAACTTAGTGGAAAAGAATCAGTAGGCCTTGATGTAACATACTACAGACCTTGTTCATGTTGATATTGATAAACATGAAACCAACAACCTATACATATTTTTAGTTACTTCACTTATAAAATAGACTTGACATTTCAGCTTAGTGAAAACTGTTGTTTGAAGAACATAAAAAGTTGCAGTTAAATTCTAATGTATCCAAGAATAAAAGAAAAAAAATAAAGATATCTAGACGTAAGCATGTATAATTACATTAGCGTTCATGCCTCAAAAACGCTAATGTAATTTATGCCATTTCAATGAAAAATCTACTTTTGGTATCTAAGGGGATTTTTAAAGTAACTTTAAGTCAGTACAGTATAGGAACGTCAATATTTGTACCATCATATTACTATAATTTTCCTTTACACAAGAAATAGTTTCCTTATCACATTGGGTTTTATAATTTTAGTAAAATGTTAACTACTGTATTTCAATTTATTTAGAAGCCAGATTCTTGTAACTACTAACAATTGTAGCCTTATTATAGTCATAGCGTAACTAGAATGAACCTTAGAGGGGAGGGGGTCAGAGGGTCCTCCCCCGGAAAATATTTGAAAATTATACCTTTAAACTCGCATTTTAGGCAATTTAGAGTCATATAAAAGGGATTTTGAAGTATAGGAAAAACACTTTTAATCGTAAAAATCACGATTTAAGGTCAAGGGGGGGTTCAACCCCCTAAGCCCCGCCGGATACCCCAAGAAAATAGTAAACTCGCATTTTGGGCTACAATTTGGGAATTTTGAAGTACAGGCAAAATCTTTTGATTTTAAAAATCACGATTTAAGTCTAGGGGGGTTCAACCCCCTAAGCCCAAGAAAATAGTAAACTCGCATTTTGGGCTGTTTAGAGAAATATAAAAGGGATTTTGAAGTATAGGAAAAAACCTTTTAATCCTAAAAATCACGTTTTAAGGTCAAAGGGGGTTCAAACCACTAAACCCCCCCTGGATACCCCAAGAAAATAGTAAATGTAAACAAGACGTACATGTGACACGTTGGCTGTTACGTGACCTAGGATAATATACATCTCTAATTGCAATACTGCAACAAAGAAAACTTAAAGTCTGAATTTAAAATGCTGACCTTTCGCAACTGGAACTGCGCAACTGGCTGCAGCAGTGTCAAGTTGTGTCTGTTCGGGGCACTGACCACGGAGGTCTACAGTGGCCAGACCAGACTGTCCTCACGACCGCTCCGTGATGGAGGGATGTAGATGCGAATATTCCGCGAAACATCCAGCTAATGGCCATCACTCGGCAGCCATCCTGATAGCTTTCAATTCTCGGTCTATTGTAACTTTTTCGTTTTGACTTCTCGCCAAGGTCATTCTAATTGACATCCTGCGTTCCTGGAGATGCTAATGGGTGGGTTGCGAACGTTTTTCGGTTTTAATGTTTGCACGTGCGGGATTAAAGTTTTGTGTGGTTGTGATCTGGTAGGGAAATAACCACTTCTGTTCAGATAGATTGCAAAGGAAATTTGTTTGAGAATAGTTGAGGCTTATAAAATTAGAAAAATACTGCAGAATTGAGAATAAAACTGTTGTTGCACTGATTACTAATTGAAATAGTAAGTTTTGTCATAGGTAGAAGAGTTGATCGTTTGTCACAAAGTTTTAGCAGATTGTTACCTACAAATGTCCACTCATAGATGAGAGGAGATTAAAGAGCTTTATCATAATTCAATAACAATTTGTACCGCTGCAAAAAGATTTAAGAAAACTGGATAAGCAAATATTACTACCAACCATAATACCAACTAACATATTTCATGGAAAAATCACAATTACCAACAACTTATAACTAAGAGTGAACTGTGGAAATACCTTGTGGCGTATTCTGAAAAATATTTTGATAAATATAAGAACAGTCAAATACAATTATTTCCAAACAGTTGATGGTTTTGTTTCAAAGTACAATTAAAAACTTGAGATGCATTTTAATGCTTACTACGTACTTCATGTACAGGTTATTTATATTGTTAACTATTAGTTCACGAAATATTTGTCTTTTAAATTTCAAGCGATTAACAATAAATAAATGACGATTTAAAACTAATACACATCCGGATCAACGTGATGAAAGAATCACACTTTAGAACTTTCCTCATCCCCAATCTTTTTCGTGACCTTTCAGCCAGAGACTTTGGATTGAAGGTGTCAGACCCAAAACTGTCAGGGATTGGCCGATAAAGGTGAGTGCCATAAACCTCCAAACTTGACAGATTCATCCCACCGACACGACTGGAGCGCGCTCTACTTCTGAAGCTGTAATTTCCAATCTCCATTCTTCGTACAGCGGCGAGAGACGTTTAAATGGACAGGCGGGAGCGATGGGTTTAAACCACGCACTGAAGCGGTTAATAAAAGGTTCACTAATCCCATGGTGATTTTGCACAGTGGACCAAGCAAGTAGTTGTGCTGAGCAAAAGTGGTTTAAATTCTAAGCGTTTGAAGGGTCAGAAAAGGATCTAAATATTCCCTAACATGCAATGAGCAACCTTTTTCTTGCAGGTAGAGTTAAGGGTATGGACATGAAGTGGTCAACGTTCTAATTGTTTGAAGGGTCAGGAAAAGGCCCAATAATTCTCCCCAATAATTTTCCTTTTTAGCCAGTTAGAGGGGTTTGCACGCAAAATGGATCACTTTCTCGGGTGACGGGAGGCAAAGTGAGTTATCCTAATTCCATCCGATCAAACCTAAACTAACCTAAAATAGGCACTTCAACATTAGTTTTCATAAGAGCTAAATTTGGTCCAGTACCTCAGTCCTTTGTCCTTTTGAGCTGCTATGAAAATGTGGTCGATCACGTGCTGGGGAAATATCAACGGTTGTCAAATCACCCTGTGTGTGGTGAGGTTGTAGGTACAATGCCTTTCACATGATTTGAAACTCGACGCCGATAATCGAATAAAATATTAGACGGTATTCAGAAGTAATATTGGAGAATATGGCACTCTAGTAACATTGTTCATTTCCTGGAGTTTTTCTCAATAATTGCACTTCTATCGGTGGATGGACTCAAAAGATCAACTTGGAGAAGAGAAGCATAGAGGAGGATTAGTATTTTGTATAGAGTTACGGGTATGAGCATGAAGTGGTCAACGTTCTTATTGTTTGAAGGGCCAGAAAAGGCCCAAGAATTCCTTAGCATGTATGTAATGAATGAGCAACATTTTCCTTTTAGCCAGTTAGAGGGGTTTCCTCGCAAAATGGATTACTTTCTCGGGTGACGGGTGGAAGCCGTCTTCATTCTTGACTTGTAGGTGTCTGCAAGCAAGGTCATTTGTAGATCGCTGTTATTGCTCTGACCATCTACATGTCACCACACTATGTTCGTGAAGTGACACAGTTTAAACAGAAGACCACGATACAGTTGTGGCTGAAACCTTACTTCTAGAAGAAAGTTAAAAGTTCTACTTATCAGTTACAGTTTTACTTGTTTAATGAAATCAATTCCGTTCCACTGGTCCTAGAGATAGAAGAGTGGTTAGAAAACTATGTGTAAAGTGGCTTGCATCGATTTGATCGAGATTCAGCATCCGCGACCCACCTTCCTAAGTAATTCTTCCTAGAGATGTTCCGTTTGGATTTTCCTCCACTACCTGAAAATCCACGAGCCGGCAGAAGGCTGCAGTGGAAAGTATTTGCATAAGGTACAGGAAGCCCCAGTGCCGGTGACAGACAGCTGGTTGTTTGTTTGTTGTTTGCTGGTTGGTCATTACACCACGTAGCAGCAGACTGCATAGGTTACGTCATCACAAACATCATTTCCGCACTGGTGTGGGTGTATTAATTTGCATAACGTGTTTTGATTGTTTCTGTGTACATTCTAATTTATGAATGCTTAATGATTCGCACAAATGCAGTGTGAATAAAGATGAGCTTGAAAATACGTTTCATGATGAGACAAACTGAGTTAAAATGTCTATGTAACTATGTGTATGGCTAAAATGAAGTTTTGAATTGTAAATGCTTATGCTACATTTATATAAATAGGAGAATGTGCGAATGAGTATAATTGAATATTGTCTTGGACGTTTTGAATGGTCAGTGTTATTATTCTTTTTTAATAAGAGGATGTATAAATGAGTAAGAATGAAAATTGTTAGGTTGAACAGTTGATTATGATGCATCCTTCTCTAGCTTCGACAGCTTTCAACTTTTAAGAGATAGCCCTAATGATTCTATAATATATTGCAGCAAAAACCAACGTCTCCCTTTTCTATATTAAAAACTGATGATTTCTGAAGGAGATTTATTTGCCTGATTGCCAAAATCTAGGTAACTATTTGTAACCCTGCCAGGAGTCTTTCTCCAGAAACAAAAACCGAAGATCATGGCCCCCCTTTTCAAAATTAAAAAAAGATGTTTTCTTATGCAGATATTTTACCTGCTCGCCAAAATCTAGGTAACGGTGTGTAACCTTGCCAGGAGTCTGGAGAGAGTTTTCAGCAATGAAAACCAAAGATCGTGGCCCCCTTTTTAAATATTGAAAATTATGGTTTCTGATGGAGATTTTATTCGCCAGCTCGCCATTATATAGGTAACGGTGTGTAACCCCATCGCCTCTCCTGGTGTCGGATGTCTTGTGGCCAAGCCGGCTTCATGTGTCGTGTAGTAGAGCAAGAGCGGGCAGACCCCCCTCCCATCATCATGGCGACGGCCTTGGCAAGGTCGGTCGAACCTCAAGGGCACCGAGGACGTTCCCATCGCATACCTCTGGACCACTGAGCATTCAGCATCACATGCACTTCGCATACGACACATACAAAGCGTGGATTATGTGAGGGACACAGCATGGGTTAATAATTGGCAGTCAACGTTACAACGAAACCGGGAGAGAGGGATTTTGTTATAATCACATACTGTATGTAAAATATATGAAATGATATTAAAACACTTTATTTCAAGAAGAGGGACCTTTACTACAAAAACACAGTACACTGTAAAAATTTACCCAACGTAAATGAAGGTGATAGGTGTACTTACGGGGATACGTATCAAATTTACCAATCTAGCCTAACCTATTTCCTCCCCTCATAAAAGAATCTGTACTGTGTATCCTAATTTTTAATGCACAAGGTTGGTTTTAAAAGTGTTTAGGGTGTTGACACTATGTGTATAATATAGAAGATTTGTTTCTAACATTCATTAAGGAAAGATTTGTAGGTATTTAATGGTCGTAGATGAGGCTAGGAACTGAATTGGACTCGGTGATAACTAGCAATGTAATTTCTTAGCGTTATTTCCTATATTATCAATGTTAGGTTTTTAAATATTGTTATCATCCAAAACCAATAGACGACATCTCGATGATCTTGCATAAAAGTGAAAATTATGGAGACACTTTTTCCATAATATTTAATATTATATTTATTGTATTATTTATATATAATTAAATTAAAATACAAATTGTCTTAACAACCATCCTAAATCCTATGGCTGAATAAATCATCATAAATTCCTTATTTCTTTTTATAAAATTAAGGATTGCGGTTACTTTATTTTCTATTAAAATATCAAGGATGTAATGAGACTTTTCCATCCAATGACAAATATGTTGGTGTCATTTATGTGTTAAAATTTATATCCATCATTCATAAAAAATATATAAAAGTACGATCGTGAATATCGTGTTGACTTTTATTCAACAATGAATACAGAAGACTTTAGAATACAACCCCACACAAAGGTAAAGAAGTTTCGTCATCGTTTACTTTTACAATAATAAACCTGAGCATTCTTTTTTCCATCAGCTACAAACATTTGAGGCTAACTCAATTATTTTATTCATTATATCATATTTATGTTCAACTTTTTCTGTTGTGAGTAAAAAGGCTGACTTATCTCCATTAATCCTTGATGGATAAGTATTACCAACAGGATAGTGGGTTTCTTTCTTCAGTTTGTTCATTAAAATGTCATTATTAAATCTTAATTACTTATGCTGAATTTTAAAAACCCAAAACATCCTTTTCCCGACTTTCCTATGCCTTGAACAAAACTGTATCCTCTCAACCCTATAAATCATGTGCCTTTCATCACTAAAAGAAACACGGACGGATCGTGGTGAGTTTCCTTCCTTTTGTACTCGACATCATCTCAGTGGCTATTGAATGTTGACGCATGACATTGGCCACTGGAGGCAATTGAGAGATCATCATGACGAATCTTTGCCCACAACACGATGGCCAAGTCATTGCCCGACCTACGTGCTGCTATGTTGTATTTTTGTGGCCACCAAATCCGTTACGTGTCGCGGGTTCGATTAAGTTTTGACACAGCGATGAGTGAGTTGTCATATTCCGTTAGTGGATTGTCGTGGTCATCGCCTCTGTAGAGGTTTGAATATACCTTGCTGTTGTGATTGTTAGAGAGCAAAGAGAATGACGAAATCATTTGATTCAAAATAGTTTACAGTGATTTTTTACTGGCGTTGGAGCAAATATAAAATAAATAGTTAAAAGAAAAGGTATTTTGGCTCTTAGTATAATTAATATATGTTATGTGTTGGATTTAAACATTTTGCAGTAAACAAATACAGGTAAACTTATGCATTGAACGTAAAGAAAAAAAATCCTCTTCATCCTGTTATTCAGAATAATGCAACTCAATTAATTGCCTAATTAAATATAACCTATTAAAAAAATATAATGCAATTCAGACTGGTAAGTATTTTTCACCCGAATCTGAGAGAATATTTAGCGTCGATATGCCTTGTGTTGTTGAGTTACTGACTAAGATACGGTGTTTCTTTTGTCAGAATAATGTATTAGGAGCCCAATGATCAAGGACAGCCTATATCCTTAAAATTCCGTAAAATTTTTGATACATTTTTGATTCATCGAAAACTACTGACTTTTTACGAACTAATGACATATGAATGAATATTTGTTTACAAATAAGATTTACAAACATAAACATATTTTTCACATTACAAATAATCTTACTATCTTATCTTATCTTGCAGGGGGCTGAAGCCACAAAGCATTTCATCCGTATTCGTTAAATTTTTGCACACCTCCATAAGTTGTTTTATTGGTAGACCTACATACAAGCCAGTCTTCACAACTCAAAGTATATAGGGTGTCCCACGAAGAGGTTTAAACGTTTGATTTTATATTACGCGCCCATTCATGCACCGAACTTTTTGAAACTTTACACAGTTTACAAGGTAGGTTTTAAAAATATTCTGGAAAAATTTCAACTCCCTAACCTTAGTAGAAACAAAATGGCGGCTTATTGACAAATTTACCAAATGTGCTTTCTATAAAAACTACTTTCATGATTTATTATTAGTTAGTTATTTATTATTATTATTTATTAGTTATTTGATTAATTTTTAGTTTTCCATTTGGCTATGTTCTAATTTTTTCTTGTTTTAAAGTCATATTGCCCTGGAAAGTAACAATAAAAATATTTTATAAAACCAAAAATACCTTTTTTAATGTTTTAAAGTAACTTTTTCAATATGCCGCCATTTTGTTTCTACTAAGGTTAGGGAGTTGAAATTTTTCCAGAATATTTTTAAAACCTACCTTGTAAACTGTGTAAAGTTTCAAAAAGTTCGGTGCATGAATGGGCGCGTAATATAAAATCAAACGTTTAAACCCCTTCGTGGGACACCCTATATTTGAACGAGATAATGAATGAATCAGAGGTGTGTACTCCAACTCACTCCAGCTGCATTCCGACTGAATGACGTCATCGTGTTATCAGTGAGTCAGAAGGACGTGTGATAATAGAGATGGGTCCGAGTGATAACACAGTTACACCTTATCAGTCAACCCACGTACGTCAGCTGTCAAGGTCAAGGTGTGACTTTGATGTTTGTTAAATACACGTCCACACCTACAACTGTATTGATGTTTTAAACTGGGTTGTTGGCAATTTCTTTTAAATGTGTTTGTAGAATAGTTTAAAGGGGAGGAACATTGTGTTTTAGCAGGTGCGAATCACAGGTATTTGAACATAACTACAAAATAATTTAAGAACTATGAAGAGCCATAATAGATTGGTAAAAAATTCAGGATTTGACTAAAGAATATTAGGGACATTAAGGTTCTCTTGCTGGATAGTGAAGTGGGGGGAGTCGTAATAGTTAAAATAAAATACCACCGTTGCAGCAAACCTGCAGACTAAACGAATTCCCATTTACCTGATTCGACTCTCACTTAAATATTATTACATAGCATTAGGTTTAACGAGTACCTAGGTTTGCTGCTACGGGGGGGGGGGGTTAATAAAGTCTGTTTTTTGGAAAACTATCAATAGCTTAGTATAAAAATAAAGAAATGGACCAGGTTTGAACAACATTTGTCTAGAAATAAGCAAACTTTCACAGTTTACATATTCTCCATAATAATAACGGGAGAATTTTAAATTTACCATTTTTTAATTTTCTACGTAACCAATACAAATTTTATATACTAAATTATTTGTTTTTTTAAGCTCTCTAAAATTGGGTAATTGAGAAATTGGGTAATGTTGTGTTTTGAGGGCAAAAAAAATGAGAAAACTAAACTTATGCCACGTAAAGTCCCGTTCCAAAGGGCCAATTATCAAGTTTATCCCGCCTTAGATCTTCATGCGAAATTTCATCAAAATCGGACAACAATTACTCAAGTTATCGCGTTCATGGACGTATATATACTTATATACATATACAAATTTGAACGAAAGGTGTTTTTTTGTCTTTAGAGACATCAAAATGAAAAAAATGTATCGGTCCCGTGTCCAGGTCTTACCGTGCCACCTACGGTAATAGCTACTTCCCTATTGGGAAATTTGCTAATATGTCGAGGTTTATACAAGTTTTATTTATTTGTATATTTCCTTATTTATAACTGTATTTTAGGATTGCTTACATCACCTTCCATGATCATAACTTTTTTCTTTCAATGTATTTGTTGGTGTTTTTACTAATTCAATGAATCATAACATTTTAGATTAATAAAATTTTTATAACAGTTAGGCCTAAGGTCTTGAAGTACATCAGGTATTTAATAATAATTGATGATGAATGGCTATTTATAGTTTTATAGATTGTAATGTAACGTTTGTGTTTCAGTTTAATTTAAAAAACATATTTTTACGTTTTGAAAAAAAAGAAAAGAAAGCTTTAGAAAATGTATTAATTAGGTTTTTGCTCCTTTAGATCTTTGAAAGTATTGAATACATTTAATGGAATCCATAATCAGAGATGTTTCTTAGGTGCCCTATTTTTTCTTCGCTTTGTACTACAGTATATACATTATAGTAATTGGAATGGTATACCAATATAAATGCTGTGTTTACTTTGGAATGTACTACTTTTAATTGCATTACATTTTCACGTAAAATCTTCCAATTACGTATTCCGAATAAGGTTAATAATCTTTAAATAACCGGAGATTTTTCACCGAGAGGTTTTGTATTATCACGAATTTTATAAATATTACGAACACTGTACCTGATACATAGGGCTACGAACTAAACTATACGTGTATTTATATACTGGTTTTTTGTATCTACTTGATTTCCGATAAAATTTAAACAAAATTATTTAAATGCCCGCCATTAACTGTAAAATCTAACGTATATAGGCCTAGTATTCCTCGTGAAAACATTATAAAGCAAAACCTTAATTATTTCGTTTAGGCTGCAATGCAATTGTCTACAGTCTATACTGTACTTAGAAGATTCTAATTGGCCAAGGCCGTCACCGGAAGTGCAGTAACCACCGGAAGTCGTAGTTCACCGTGTCTCAGGCAGATTATCTCTATCATTTACAATTTTACTCTAACGGGTTGTGTTTGCGGCTGGGCGCAGTCCTAATGTATTCTCACGGTAGATGGTGTCGACAATTTGCCAATTTTAACTCCGTGGTTGGAACTTAAATGTATTAGAATATGAAATAATTTTGGCAAACCACTTGAAAGTAGTTTCCGCTTCCGCGGTAATGTACCGTTAGGGTGAAATGTGTTGAAATGCAAGATTGCACCATTTCACATGATAGTTGTATGTTCAAACCCCTTGAGGTTCGTTCTTGATTATTGAGTATAATAGGTCACGTATTGAGTACGAAGGTTATGTTAAATGTTGTTCATGCTTATTGTACAACTATTATAGCTTAAGTTGAGTATTTTTTCAAAAACTTATCCATTCGGTTGTTTGGTGGGATGAGGAAATCAAATTTAAAATAACTCCGTTCAATACATTGTCCCAAAGTTTGTACGAAAAAGTTTAATATACATATAAATTGGAAAGAGATCTTAGGGGTAGTTCTTTTAGGTTGAACCTATTATACCATAAACAATAGTTTTGGGTGGTTAAAAAATTCGATATCGAATTGGAATTACTATTGTGCTCACAAAATGGCCGACCGATTCCTGACAGGGATAGCTACATGTTCTACAGTATTTATGTTATGCAGTACCTTGTTCACGAAAGTTCTTACAACAAGTATTCGGATCTGTAATATCTAAAATCATCATAATTAATCAAATAAATAAAGAAATCGTGTGATCGAGAGAATATTACTGAAATATAAATATAAAATAAGATAGCACATAATAAAGCCTCATTAGTTCAGGAATAAACTAAATTAAACGTACTTATTACGTATATGACGAAAACCATAACGGAATAAACATTTGGCAGAAAGGCTAGGTTTTGATTAGTCCTATAAGGACAAGGTTTTAGGTTTTTAGTGGGCAAAGTTAATTGGTTGTTTTTTGGTGCTGAAGACTGTCTTGGTATCTCCGTCATCTTGTAGCGGACAGATGATGGGATGAGGTGATAAAGTTGACCTTTGCACACTCGTTAGTTCCAGTTTATCACATAGTTGGATCTCTGGATACATCTGAAGACTCAGCTACAAGGTCGTGTTAAAATGTCATATTGACCATTATTTTTAACAATATCAAGTATGTAGATTTTAACCTGCAAATAATGAAAACACAATACAATAGTGCACTGTGAGATTTTTCTTAATTATATTTCTACACTGAAATCGAATAATATATTTTTATCATTTCTATTCTTTCGTGGAGGTTAGTGAGTTGTCTCTTCTTACAATTGCCTCTCGTAAAAATAACACGATCATGTGAAAACTATGTAAAATCAACATAGCGGTTCCAAATGCTCAAACAATTAACTAACACAAGTCGTTTGTGGGTCTAACAGTTTTTGAAACCTGGATATCCATCCCTTTCAAAAGAAAGATTATTTATGAAAAAATGTTTGTTAATTTCAGAGATTCCAGAAACTATAAACTTGTCCAGAAATATACTAGTATAAAGGAATTCAGCAAATGATTATCTTGTAATATACATCAGTTTGTGTATCATATCTTCTCTTTAGGACACGATATAAAAAGTAAATATCTTACTTAAAAAAAAAGAAGAACCTTTGCAAATTTCACTTTCAATATACACTGTACTTTTAGATGACAATAATGTATAATAAGTTACAATGAATGACATTAAAATCTAATTCCTTATTTGACTTATATCCTACTACTATTAGCCTATAGGTGCTATTGAATAATAAACGACTGATAGCTATTGACAGTCTCGCACAAAGTTAATTTTACAATCAGCAAAAGCAATAAAACTATCAGTAGACATTCAACCCATGGAATATGGAAATTCCTCAAATACATTGCAATTAACAAAACCACCCTGGATGGGTTTACAGCAATTACTGTAAAGTTCGGTGTGGTCCACCACTACCTCGGGCTGCTACTTGGTAGGTCTAGCACAAATTGAAAATTATTACTGTACATTTAAAGACAATTACCTGATTGGCATAATCCTAATAGTGAAGGAGTAGAGAGGCAATAGCTTTACGATGAAATATGTACTTTGCTGTCTCTTTCTATTAACAAACAAAAACCGAACGAAGAAAATGTTTTTTAATGAAGTCTTAACACGTAAAAATTGAAATGTATCCTAAAATTTTTATCATTTAAATATAATTCAATGCTTTTGTGTTGGTTTACCGTTTAAATATACAAACATCTATTCATGATTTATGATTTTAGTATTTATTATTCACGGGCCTAAATACTGATTTCGGTTATATCCTCAGCAATTCCTTTAAATGCAACACGGTATATCTATGAGGCATTCTTGAAACTGGGTGAATAATAACAGAGACCATGATCGACACCAAGAAGATAAGAAGTATCGTTGACTAGTTATTTCTTAATAGTAAATTATAAAATATTGTTTTTACAGCACTTTCAAACATGATTGTGGGCACAATATTAATTCTTAAAATACCATATACAATCTGTTTGTGACATATCACCATTTAATCCAGCCTTCTATAAAGTATTCATAACGCAATACTGTTATAGCCGTATCCATATACCCATGTACCACTGTGTAGGCGCGCCCCCATTCATAATCACGGTTCGCAACCGGCTTAACAGCAAGTAATCTAGATGGCCTGCCAGTTTTAATTTCCTCCCGGATGAATCACCCAATAAAACTTTGATTACCTTCGGTTCTCGGGTAATTAACAATTCGGTGCGAAGGCGCGATCGCGAAACCGCGTCATATATTTTGGCGGCAAACACACCGCTTTTCCCGCGCAGGCGGTACAAGCACAGGAGCATTGTGTTTTGGCGAATGGCGATTGTATATCATAACTGATACATTTTGGCGCTGCTCGCCTGAGCTGTTAGCAATGGGCTATTTTAACCCACGCTCAACTTGAAGGATTGGGCTGGTCGCTTTTTTGCATGGCCTGATTTGCAAAACTCTAGGCCACTATGATTTACTAACGGAAGTAATCATTCACTGGGTTAACTGCGTTTGATAATTGCATGATATGATTACAGATAATGTGTAAGAAAAACGAAGATATGATACTCATGATTATTTTGCGAATGGCACATCAAAGTCTGTAATTTGACCATTTTACTGACTATAGAACGGCGACCTTTTAACGATGTTTTCATTCACAGTGTATTAAGAATAGTTCAATGCTTTATGAATGCAGGACAGTGAGCGTTAATCATCACTGTATTGTAGGAAATTTAAATTTATTACTATTATAAATGGAAAATAATGGATTGTGCGTTATCTATGTACCCTTCATATGTTTTCTAGTAAACATCGTCCCTACAAAGCCAAGCAAGATCTTATAATTTTCTAATATTTATAGATGAAGTTTCTTTTCTAGTTGCAACGAAAGCATAAATAAAAAACTAAAATAAAAAAATGTTCCGAAATGAGGTGTCTTATACTGTATGAACGAGTCTTCTAATGGAAATGGACGTGGTTGAATTGAACCGCCAACGACAGAGTAAATTACTAATTTCTGCAGAATACGCCAACTTTTTAACAATGGCAGATTTCATCCTACAATTAATGTTGTGCTAACACAATTTTGCTCTCTGTTTTATTTGTCTTTAATGTAATTGGGTTAAATACACGTATTTAATTTCATTTCATTTAATTTAACATTCATTTAACATTTAATATTTTTCATTTAACAAGTAAAACTGACACTTATTGTGAGCTATTGCATCTTTTTAACACCAACTATCTATATAAGTTATGTTATAAGTAGTAGAAACTAAGGGAGGGAATGGACATTTAAACTCTAGTACATAACACTTATTGACTGGCTCATCCAACTATGTGGATGAGCATATTAAAATAGGCTGCAGTATACAAAAGTCAATGCCTCTGATGGCGTGCGGGTCTTTTAAAGAAGTTTCGCCTCTATTAAAATTTGTCCTATGCAAGTTATGCCAGGCTCGGTTTAGGTTAAGTTAGGTTATTTAGAATGGATTAGGTTAAGTCAGGTTAGGTTAGATTAGATTAGGTTATGTTAGGTTAGCTTATGTTAGTTTACACCTTTTAATCATGTTCATATGGCAAATTTAATATTTAGGGTAGATTAGGTTCGTCTACACTTCTTAGTTATTTTCATAGGGTAAATCGTAAGAATGGCAGCTCTCTTCTTGGAAAGATTCCATTGTGCTGTTACTTATTCTGTTTCAGTTTTACACTCAGATAATGCTGATATTCCCAAAACTTTCTCACAGACAAGTAGGGCTCCAGGTGGCAGATTGGGACGACTTCCTCACGACCCATCCTCAGACATCTTGAGGTTGTGGCTGAGGTGACCTTGGACCACAAGGATGACGTCGGGACCTTTCTTTGACTGACATCCGCATTCCGCCAGCAATTAGGTTGATTAAGCATTAACCATAACCCCAAGGAGGACACAGCTAATAGGTAATGTTTACTCAAATCTGCAGACAAGAAAGTTTGACAATGCGAATAGAAATGGTGATTATGAGTTTTGGGAAATTATTAACTTTTGAATAGTGGAGTTGACATAAAATATATATTAGAAAATCCAATGTTTTACTAAAAAATAGGGAACTAGTTAACATAATTGAACGACTAACAGAATGTGCTTCAAGCAAAAATCTCACATTTCATATAAAGTATCATTTTCTAAAAGATTTTATCAGTAATTTACTTCAAAGTACTCTGTTGATATTCAGCTATATATATTTTTTTCAAACTGACTACAACAATAACAAAGGAATGAAATGCCCGTTGCTATTCATAGTCGAAGCTGAAGCAATTAATCTAGTTAAAAGGATAGTAAAGACTAAAGGCTACAATTTTACAAATCTTTCCTTGATATTATAGAAATATTCTTAGTCACGTTATAGAATAAAGACAGACACTTAGACTAAAACAAATTGTTTTGCCATAGTTTAATCCAATCAAGCGGAGGCGAACATTGATCAAAACAAACTTTACCAAGCAAAGAACCGTTTTACTCTACACCTGGAGACGAAATTATATTCTTCTTGTGGATTTTCTAGCACTTTAGCTTCTAGGCACTGGGAAAAAAATTAATATGCTAACTATAAACGATCCTAATTCGAGAAATTGAAATTATAACCGAACACCGACTTACTACCAAATTTAGATTGCTTACTAACATAACATACAAAGTAAAATCTGTACATTTCTATGTCACCACACCGGAAGTAAAGCAACAAGGATTTTCTTTAACCCTGGGAGGTTGATAAAGCGCCTATTGTGCTATAGCAGGTCGCCCGAGTAATTTATAGGTTATGATTACACTGTAGGTACAAAGTAGTGATCATAGGTTAGGACTGGAGTGACATGTACCTCGTCGTAATGTAATAAATAATAGCTTCAATGTCAAACATGTGCATATCAACCAACACACACGCACACATTGGTAGAATAAGTCTACAAGTACATCACTTCTAGCTTTGATTATAAATACACTTCCTCGAATTATACATTTATATAATGTGTAGTTTTAGAATAAAAAATATCATAAAAATATAAGAGTATAGAAGAAGAAGTAGCACTCTATGATGTTCGTTTAGCTTTGGTTTATTAAAGGGAACAATTAACAATTTGTTTATGTAGAAGGGGGGCATGTAACTACTTCAATTTTCAAGTTGATATTACTAGCAATCAACTATAGCAATTGCCCCTAGTTTCAATTACTGTATAGCAGTTAGATTCAAAACTGAAATCTATTGACTTATAAAGCTTAGCTATCTACACGTCATACTTACAACCTTTAGTTTAAACAATGTTAAACTCTATCTTAAATTTTGTAACTGAGCCACACGAAGGCTTTTCTCGATTTTTGAGATCCTTGATTTTACCCCGATACTTGCTATAAAATGCAAGTATCGTTATACCAGGTATCGTAGACAACAAAATAACTACACATTTTTAGTTATATCACCTCCTTTCTTCAAGCTAATTCATACATGAAACATGATTTTGTATATTGTTTACTTTTACAATTTAGGTCAGAACATGATTTATATAAGCGAGTAACTATTATTGAGGTAACTTTCGATTTGTTACAATTAAGTTAGTGTGGTGTATATAGTATAGAAGGACTATCTAAAACCATCGAGTAAAAACAATCCTTCTATAAATACAATTGATAATACTCTTGAATATTATATTTGTAGAATATTACTAGTTGACACTGATGCTCCATCTTATGTCTCCATCCCTCATCAACAAGTTATAAAAATAAGCAGAATATGAAAAAATAAAGTATACAAAAGCTTGAGAACAACGACATGCATAATTTACTCCCCTTGTCACAAGTGTTGATGGAATTTTTGGGAATGAATTCCAAATGTTTTTAAGGGTTATGGCTGAAAAATTATCAGAAAAATTGAAAAAACCATACAGTTTGGTAATTAATTGGATACGATCAAGAACAATTTGTACAGTTTTAAGGGTAACAGGTATGTATCTGATACGAACTAGAAAGAATTTGCGGTCAGCGAGGGAATTTGAAGATGGAGACGGAACTCCAAGTTTTTTTTTATAAAAAATTAATATTTGAATTCTGATTGTACTCAACTCTTTTTTATAAAATTCCCATTGTAATAAATTCTTATGTTAAATAAACCTCGTTTCACATGGTCCAAAATACTTTTGATAAATTAGAATGTTTAAATCAAAGTCTATAAGTGAGAAAACTATTTCTGGTGCCCCTCTTCTCTAAATAAAAAAAAAATCAAAATGTGAAAAGAATTACGTTAGTTCCTCAACGCAAGAGCCAACTTAAACAGTTTTCGTTGCAGTACGTCTAAAAGTTAAATTTTACCTATGTATCACCATCACACCACATCCCGAACTATTTTCTCCTGCGCACTTAACTCGTGCACGTGGTCTCAGCGATTGCGCCGGTTGCGCCGGTTGCGCCGATCATTCTGTCCCAACTCGTGACATTTACATTGCGTCACTTTCTTCTAATCTCAGCTAAATGACCGCCTCGTAATCCCTCCTAATGCTTCTCAAAAGCCTCACGATTGTCTCCGATACCGAGGTGTTTGTTTCCAATGTGTAGAAATATTTCTGAATCGTTTAAGTGTTTTAGGGGGATTACAAAATACAAGCGACGAAATAAGTGCATCCGTCTGAAAACTATTTTTAGATTACTTTTATCCATCCAAATCTGTTTGTAAATAGTATAATTCAATAGGTTAAGTACTTTTCACTGTGATCATGGCATGAATGGCCGAAACACTTGGAAGTGTTAAAAATAAAATGTTTTCAGGGTACTTTGGTATTTTAATTTACTTATAATATTTAAGGTAGCCCTCATTCCTCATTGGTGTAAATAATAACAAAAACATGGCTTACCAACCAAAGATTGTACACCAACTTCCATTTAGTACGCAACCTTATGGATTTCAACAGTAAAAGAAGATATTTGTTTCAATAAAAGATGTCTATGTGAAAATGTAACACCAATCTACGTTCAAAAAAAAGAAATATCAAGTCCGCTTGTAAATAATATAATTTAATAGGTTAAGTACTTTTCAGTGTTCATGGCATGAATAGGACGTGTAAGTGTTAAAAAATAAATGAATGAACAAAACAACATTGTCATCACTTAAGAATGAATGTGCCTGAGGCTTTAAATTCTACTACAAAATGAAATAATGCACCATATGAAGAAGAGAAAAGAAAACTACATTGCTTAAATTTACTCCAGCAGACACGCTGCATATTTCAAAGTTAAAAATTGTAAACGTTGGAAATAAAATTAAAAGAATACAAGGTCCTGATATACAGAAACCTCCAAAGAGGAAAAAGTTATATCAATAAGAAATCCTTTTCCCCATTGATAAAAGTGGCAGGGGGTCAAAACCTCCCCGAAATCCCAAAATGTAGTAGTAAAGATTAACACTAGGTTTAAAAAGTGCAAGTTAAATTATAAAATAGAAACCACAACAGAGGATTGTATTTTATGTTTTATTATGTTTTGCAGTAACTATTCATATTTCATATAATAATTCTATTAATACATCTGATATATTAAAGAGGTAATAAAACTATGAAGGTTCAACAAAAACACTTTACTCAAACAAAACAGATTAATCACCCTGCAGTATTTTACATATGTAACTATAATATAGTTGATATTATCAACATTTTAGAAATAAGAATGGGATTTTGTGTTTAAAAGTGATTAAACCTGGTATCCACAGTCATGACCTGACCCAGTGGCGGTTCCAAGGGAGGCTACATGGGCTAATAAAAAGAACCCAACTGTTTTAGGAGAATATAGCCGTAGCCTACAGTATGGTTAGAAATTTATGAATGCAATCGTCATAGTTTAAATTTGTAAATGTCTACTTGCTTATGACAAACAACATGTTAAATGGGATTTTAGGTGATAAAGTTTCCTTTAGAAATTCTCTAAACTACTTTAAAATATATAACATTTGGTCTGAAATGCAGTGACGCAGGCGATACACTAATCAAATTAAAAGAAAGTAGATTTAAATAAAAATCCATCACTTTTACATCAGTTTTTAACACTTTAATTCGAAGCATCTTTATAATAAACTGGCTATAGCAAACATTTAAAAAGTAAATTAAAAAAGGCGACACCTTAACAATTTCAACTACACATTAATTAAAAACCATAATTTACTTAAAGTTTCACAAAATTGAGCATTCCTATACACATAAAATTCAAAGCCAGGTAACCTAACTGAATCAGGTTTTTACGAGCGAGTAACAAAATATTTCCTCGAGCACACGTGAAGCAGAAGTAGCGGTCCCATCTTGTAATGTTCTGAGGTACGAGGTACAAGATGGCGAGATAAGTTGACGAGATGGTTATCTCTGGACACGACCCGTGCCCCTGCATGTTACAGGGTGTACCGCTACACGCTCCACGCTACACGCTACATGGCAGAGTGCCAACAACTGCAGACTGCTGAAGAATGGACTGCAGAACACCTGCAGAGTGCAGAAGTCGTACTGGACCGGGGTCACTCACTGTAAACTGAATTGAATTGACAACACTGCTTTTAGGGATTTTTGTTATGAATTTCTACTGTTCCTCATGATTGTTCACGTCTTCCATAGATGATTTTAGAATTGTTGAATATTGGAGATTAATTTATTTTATATATCATGTATCGTTTAGTACGACTGGTACGAGCTACACGATCTACTTAGTAGAATGGTGTAATAGTCCAAGAGGGTTTCTAATGTTAATAATGTATGGATTAACTATAGAACGTAGACAATCAAATATTGGTGTTTTCGAAAAAACTGAACTTAGCATGTTGAGATTTCGGGATTGATAAAAGATTTAAACTAAATGTAAATAACTTTCAAATTTTGTATATAGAATGAAACCTCAATCAAAGCAGGGCGTAGGTCTACGTTAAAGGCAAAACACATTATACAATGTAATGTGTATGCACTTAGTAGCCAACAGCATTGTACTTTGGGACATTGGACACTTATGAATGAGTTACCAAACATAAATAAATCTAGAAAACGCATTATAGTGATAGAAGCAGAAGCGTAGTATCTCGTAAATCGGAGTCGATGAACTGAATATGCGAAAAATCGCACACATAGAAATGTGCAAAGAAAGAACACAAGGATCAATATGACAGATTTGACAAAGGGTCACGTTACCTGGAGATAAATACCATCGATATATAATAACTCCCTTGAGTTGTTATTACTCCAGAGTTATTAACTCTTACTAATGTAGAGTTATTATACATCGATAATGAATACTTGGACAACCCAAACCCCAAAGTCAGAGATGGCATACTTTGTTTAGAAGAATCTTATATGTAGGATGTACATGACGATAGAGCTGAATTTAGCCAAAAATAAGAGGAAGAAAATTTACCTCGAGTCGGATAAGAAACTGGAAATAACTAAGAAGAAGTTTGTAGAAAATGGTAACATCAAAGCATTTTTGAAGACTATTTCATACCTACAAAATCTTGGCTAGAATTTCTGACACGAGGAGAATTTTAAAAAGTAAAGTTATTATTGACAAAGCAACACTTAAAAGACTTTTTACTACGTTGATAAGACTATAATTATATTTTAAAAGTTAACATTGTCGAAGCTATGCTCTAGCTGATTTTATACATGCCTAATGATTAAAAACTACTAGTGGCTTGTAGGGACATAAGTGCCTAAAAAGTTCAAATGTAACAAACTCAGCATCAAATTATCTTTGTCAAATGACACATTTAGCCAGTCCAAAACCTGGATAAAGTGTGATGGGAATCAGAAACTATCTACTTATACTGTTATTTTCTGTGGACATACTTATTTCTAAATAGATAGGGGCAGGATCCCTTTTGCAACTCCAAAGGATACTCTGCGCGATTTCTTCGCTAATCGCCTTCTTTGCGACACCGTCGAACTAAACCAGGGAAAACAATGTTTGTCACAGAGCATTCTACTACTGTAATCCGATTGACAGCTTTTAACTTTTCATCTCTATATAATATTTGTATTTTTTACACAGTTTTGTGCAGTGTTTGCAAAGTTTTGTGCACCATTGTACACGGCTCCTGTAATGTACACTGTACATGTACACAGCTTCGGCACGGTAGGTAGTGCGACGGTCAGTCAGGCGTGGCGCGGGTGGGAACTCTCTGGATCTCATCATTATATCGGATTTATGCTCCATTTTATACCAATTAAACAACACTTTCATTAGCATAGGTTGGCAACCTTGGGCTGGGCCAATGCCCGCCTCTTCCTCGACAAACTTCCGTTGTGTTACTTTAATTGCTTCTTTAAATGTTGCGAATTCATTCAGAGCCCTAAATATAGAATTTTGATAAATTACCATTCACTAGTGTGTCTGCGATAGATTAAGTAAACAAAAAGAAATATAGGCTTTTTTCTTCATACTTCTAACGATTTATGTGTTAACACAAAGAAGTAAGGTACCCTTAACTTTTTGTGGTGCAGTTTAGAAATTATTTAAAGCTGTGTTTCGCTAAACATTTTTAAAACTATACACCTTTAAAAATACATTAAATTTTATGTAATTTTTAAGTTAGTTAGCTTGGTTCTAAATTATGATACCGGGCCAGTATGGTCAGTGCATGGTCAGTATAAATCGCCTACAATCTGTTTGGCTAAAAATCACTAAATGAGTGCGGTTATAATCTTATAAGACAAAAGAATGATTATAATTAATATATAGTTTAGTTTTGGCCAAAACATATCTAAAAAATATACTTTAGTACTATAGTTTCTATAGTCCTATAGTTTAGTTTTGGAGTATCATCAAAAAACTAATTTTACTTAACACAAAGTTATTTTGCAGTCACACACTATCATATTTCATAATTTTTACCTACTTTATTCCGAACACGTTCCGAACGTGTTAAACGTTTGTTCCGATCGTTTAGAACGTTAATATTATTTCACCAATTCTTTTAGGTTCGGGCAATGTTACTGTCTCGTGAGCTTACTTTGGGGCGTTACCCATCGGTAAATTTGTAGCAAACATGTGATTTTCTTAGAAACCCAATATACTTATCCTTATAACATTTCTTAAAGGAAACGTGTCTTCTTATACATAAATGATCCAAACTTCATATATTTCCGTACTTTACTTCCTTAGTTATTTTAATATGTAATTTTTAGAAACCATACCAACAGGAAGAGAGTTAGCCCACAATTCTCACCCTATATGGAATTTTCTGCAAATTTGCAAATGACGACAAACAACTTTCTCGCCTAAACAAAGCAGTTTGCAGACTTGATGGGTACGAATTAGCGGGGTTGGGACCCAGCACTGTATGTGAGCAGAATATTTTGTAGGTGAAAGTGCAAGACGTCATAGCACAGAGGTTACGCCACCCAAATGTATTGTTCTTGGACCAGATACAAATCACAGTTACAACGGTTGCGCAACGGAATAGGTTCACCCCTGGAACAGGTTAATGGCTTTATGAAACCACTGTAGATGCTTGGATACCAATGGGATGCGAGTCATTGGAGATTTGTTTGTATATTGTACTTAAATGTTGAATGCAACAGTGGTATACATACTTTCAGGAGTTAACACATTATGACCCGGTTGCGAGCTGAATTTGCTCTTATAAATATAATTTTAGACTGCAACACACTTAAACTAAGCTCATTTTTTGAATAAAGAAATTAGCTACATATGGTTCATATAGATGGGTTGTCTTTTTCAGTACCTATTTAAATGTCAAAGAGTGATGATTCGGGATGTTTCAGTCAAAGGAACCAACACTCCACTGGACTGAGACTGTTCTAGGATCATGCATTTTTAGAGATGCACCAGAGGTAACCTGTGAGGTTTCAAATGTCTGGCACTTTAATGAAGAAGTACAATCAACAAAGAGATAAAATTGTTATATGTGGAAACGTTTTTACAATGCTTGAACAAATTAAAACTAGCCTACAATTGGTACGTCTTTGAATCAATCTAAACGGTCCACTCCTGTTTGACCCTATCATGTATTCAGTGGCAGAAGCAGTTATTGTGTACATTGCGTATTGTTCCACGGAACAATAAAGATGGGTTCACGATCGTCCAGGTTTGATCCACGGACGTGCCAGTGTACAATGGTTCATTGTAGAGATATACGGCGAATCACGACCAGCAGCTAGCATTGTCGGTCCCTATGGCGCCAGCGCCAGCGGTCAACGCCGCTTCAAGGAAGAACTCGCGGTCGGAACTGGTCATGAAGTCATGAAGCACGTAGATGGATTGCTCGTGGCTCTGATTGAGACATTAGGCATAAACCGTAGAGGAACCACAAAGTGTGTTGGTCCTTGTAGAGAAATTTCCAGCAAAATAGTGGGATTTCGTCACCTCAGATTGAAACCATGCAAAGACCGTCGCAAAGACAGGGTAAGTTGCACAGAAGCAACACCGATGGTTGTTCTCTTCAGAACTTGCTTTTGAATGCATTTAAGTTGATTTAATCATTTAACTGTTTTATAGTTTCATGTATTAGACTTCAGTATGCAAAGTTTTGATATTGGTAACAATCAACTCCAGTAGCATGGACTGTAGCACAAAGGAACCGTGAATGGTACAGTTTCAGACAACATGACCATGGCCATGACCACCATGGTAGTTTCCGTGATTAACATATTTGTATTTTTTACACAGTTTTGTGCAGTGTTTGCAAAGTTTTGAGCACAATTCCACACGGCTCCTGTACATGTACACTGCTGTACACAGCTTCGGCACAGTAGACAGTGCGACGGTCAGTCAGGCGTGGCGCCTTTATTGATATTTAGATGTTTAATGGGGAACCGTGTGTTTTAGGAGTTCTGGGTTGTACATAGAAAATACCAGATTTCCTGTCCAAGAACTTTGCACTTCTGCTGTGTAGTTCTTGACGATCTACGAATATTGCAACACAACCATGAGTTGAAAATCTGTGTAAAAAATTGCGGACATATATTACCTAACATACATATATTATTTGGACATATATTATTTGTGGATATTTTACAGGTAAAATATTTAAAAGGAATAAATTAAATTACATATCAGAAACCAAACCTTCATTTTAACATCATCCGTTTTCCTTAAGTGTATATCTAATGAAAAATGTTTCAGTAATGATCTAAAATTACTTTTTAGCTAGGTTTTTTAAACTGATTTTAAAGAATCCCTTTTTGGTGAACGTAATTTTGTCAAATATCACAGAAAAAAAAATTGGGTTTCGTCTATGAAAACTACACATCCCAAATTAATTATAGTTAAAATAAAATACAATTTGACGTATATCAAAGGGATTCAGCGGTTTACGCCAATGCGAAGTATTTTAATAGTTTTGTTAAGGCATCTGTAATCAACCAGTTGGAACTCCCAGATCTAAGTAGTTATCTGTAACGAGGCTACATTACGTAATGTCGAGGTAACTATGTAATGTGAAGCTCGTGCTATACATGTCTCTACATCGATTACAGTTTCCTGGAGCCTCCAGTAACTCCAGCTCCATCGTCTCCAGCGACCACCTAGCGAGCTTCTGGAAATGATCCCCAAGCCTTTTGTGGAATGCTCCAGCAGATTCTATGAAGCACGTAGTTCAACGAAAAACTTAGTGTTCACAATTAACATTTGTCTATCTTAAATTACAATACTGTTAAACACATCTTTGTGGACTCAATGAAAAAGTAGTGGTCACGTTTAAATTCAGACGAATCTTTGTCAATAGGAGGCTTAATATTATCTTTCATCCGTATATTATTTACAATTTAACATTTTATTTTTGTCCTAGGATGCTATGCTTGAACCCGGGATTTTTTTCACATTACTTCAGGCTAGACCTAGGGGTTGCGGTATTATCACTTAGATAAAATCCATTGGTGATTTGGTGGTATTTGAACCCATCGATGTATAATACTCTACAGTTATTATACATCGATGTTTGAACCCGGGACCTCAGGTAACGAAGTCCCGTTCTCTAACCACTAGACCAGCTCGCTCCCCCTACAATTTACCATGGACTGTAGTCAACAGTATTACTTACTACTAAGATTATGTTACAGATTTTTTCAATATGGCACGAAATTGAAAAGCTAAAACCTATGTAGTTAAATTATAACTCTGGCCTTACCCAACAAATTTATCCACAGTGTTCGTAAGTTAAAGTGTAACAAATAATGATTTAGATAAATGTTAGTTTCATAAACTATAAATATGGAGTTATTTCTTTGATATCATGGTAGAATGTTATAACTTCTGTATCCAAAAGTATATGGATATACTTTAAAATCCACATTACGGAATTCTAAAAGAAACTATCCAAAATGTCGAAAATATTTTTATCAATTAATTTTCCAAGTAAACTGAATCAGCCAAACATGGATGGTCAATTAAACAGGTCTGTAGCGAGGTGGTTAAAGTGTTTGCTCAGTCAAAGGCCACTGGTTCGATGCTAGTAAAGGTTAGTAGCTTTTGATGGATCAAAACTGGAACGAGCTGTCCTTGATAATTGGGCTTTTAATAAATGATCCTGGCTATAGAGACATACAAGAATTTTCTTAGCCAGCAACAATCCTAAGGCATCGCACTCAATTCTACAAACATCCTTCGCTCATTATTTAACCCGTAGGCTTACCTAACGTAACTGATGGAAATAGTAATAAAAGATATTCATAGTTTATAAATCATGCAATAGTAATTTTTATTTCATTTTGTTTTATGACATTGGATCATATTGACCTTTTGTCTCTATCCAAAGAGACTTGTGAACGTGAAATCAAGTAAGGGTTCAGTACTTTACATTACACGTAACATCCGAAGAATCTGTCTCTTGTCAATTTTTCTAATCGGACAGCGAAAGCACAAGGACCTTGGTTTGATGAGCGAAGTGAAGGGTTGACCCTTGACCTTGACCTCACAATCTGTCAGATGTTGACAGATCAAGTGAATGTAGGAATCTGTCAGCACCAATCAGATTATGTAAAGATTGTAAATAACCCTTGTTAATAGTAGATTTCAATGAGCTGTGGAACTTTTGTGATTGAAATATAGAGGGAGAGAAATCTATGAAGCATTGAAAACTTCTCCGAGGGATTGTAGACCATTGTGTAACTCCAACTATCGGTTCGGGTGACGTACAAAGGTGTCGAATTTGAAGTGTGTATTGAAGGTTATGTAAAGAGTTGATTGGTTTTGCTGGAGCCAATGACCTTTTTTAAAATGCTTTGTTGCTACATCACAGAGAAAAGTATACGTGACCTTTGTATGTTTTTTGGCAATAATGTAGTGACGTTTGTAAGGAGGCGCAAATGTATAAGGACGGAATTCAAGAAAGAAGTAATCTGTTAGGAAGCAATCCTATAATTTAAGATAAGCCACTAAAAATATTTGTTACAGCCCAGCACCATATCCTATTTGCTCATAACTTACAAACTGATACAAGAAAACACATACACACCAATAGCTTTGAAATTTATTATATTATTGGTATGGAAAAATGATGCAGGAAATCAAAATGAATAGAGGAGTCAACTAAGAAAAGAGCGTACCACACGGCATAGTTTTATAATTTTTTAAATACGTGAACAAAATCATCAGTAGAATTTTTCAGCAATTTTCTACCGAACATCCAACAAGCAAAAGAATTATCTGTTACACAAGATGATAAAAATCGGCGATCGAGTTTTTACCCTCTCTTCACTATACAGAGATGTTGGCTTCTTCTAGAAAGGAACAAGTTCATCAAAACAAGATATCAATAGAATGCCTGGTATAGATTTATTCACAAAATATGTATGTCTGCAAATTAAATCGTTCAACAAACAGCAAATCCATTAAAAACCCAGATTCGTGAGTAGGACAATGTACAAGGAGTGAGATGCACTTTGGAATCTTTGGCTGAAATTTAACTGTGATATCACGATTTTCACAGGGTTTACCTTCAGGTGATTTTATAGTCCTTGGAACCAAAATCAATCTGTGTCTAGACATTTTTGCTCATTAACTAATTTATGATAAAGTCTACATGACTTGTGTGCTTTAAAATCCAGAAAAGCGCCTGTAACTTAAACAAGAAACTATTCAACAAGAAAAAGTTTTCAACACACAATATCAATTTGAGTAGCTCGCTCGTCAAACGACATAGTTTACAATCTAATGTAAATCCTATTTCATCAGATCAATTGACCGACTCCTAATGTGGTCGACGTTCATCAAGGCGTTTAAAATAGTCTGTGAATTGCAAAAGAAGGCTTGTCACCCAGGAACAAGTTTCCAACCACACAATATCAGTTTGTGAACAGCTCGCTCGTCCTCTGACCTAGTTCACGAACGAATGTGTATACATTACATCAGATCAATCGGCCGACCAACTCTTAAACGTGATCGACTTCCATTTCCACTAGGCGTGAATTGCAACAGAAGAATTGTCACCCAGGAACAAGTTACCAACCACACAATATCAGTTTGTGAACAGCTCGCTCGTCCTCTGACCTAGTTCACGAACGAATGTGTATTACATTACATCAGATCAATCGGCTGATCGACTCAGCGCGTGATCGGCTCAGATGTGTGTCAGACGTAGAGGTTACATCAACTCGGCTCAATGTCGGTTACTGGGATTGAGAACGGCTCACTCGGATTAATCATCGTCGAGATCTGACTGAGGCAGATTGGTAGTCTGTAAATGGCAAATTGTGGTTCTCTGTGCAAGTGGGCGTCTTGCGTAAGACAGGTAGTCTAGGCAATCTGCAGTTGAAACGCCCACTGCGTGTGGATATCTAACTGTTCATTGTGTGGAAATACACGGTTTTAGTAAATACATGTTCCGGGCAAACGATTTCCTAGGAAATGGAACGGTGAGAAATATACAATAGCTTTTGTTTCTTCCTTTGCTAACTGTCGAAAATTGGTGAATTTATGTAGTAGTTCTGAAGACAATTTTTTAATGCAATAGAAACAAGAGACTGTATATCACTTGTACAAAATTTCAATTTTATCTTCAAAGAAATAAAAATAAATGAAAAAGTTAAAGGACTGTTAGTAGCTATTTTCTTAGAAGAGTGTATTAGTGTATTAACTGTGTTAACTGTTATTAACTGGTGCAAAATACAAAATATAATTAGCTTTTCCTGGAATGTCTTACGAAATAAAAACATATCGTTAAATTCAAGAAGCGGCTTAGGTTTATTCTGCTAATTCTAAAATCGTTGTCGTCCAGATTCACATCAATAAGTTTTATTCTTATTGTTATGGTATTAAGATGCGTCCTCTTCTGTGGCATTGATAAACACATTGATACACAGTTGTGGTAGATTCACTAATAATTTCACAAATGATATTCATAGAGGCCATGTGCCGTATCAATCACCCATTAATAAATAAATTAAATGCATTAATAATTTTGTAAAAGAGTATTTTTTGTAAGCCTGAACTCTGCATACATATTCTATCCTAAGACAAAGCAGGTTCGTTTATTAAATAAGTAGACAAGACTCTCTCAGTTCACAAAAAAATTAATGTAGTAATCAAACAAAATCACCATAGTAAATGTATTTATTATAGAAAATTATTTTTTAAATCTACAACTCCGGAAGAATTTTGAGCATTTGGATTAGGAGGTTCAGAATATATTTTGTTTTCGACCCTGTGGGATTCGGTACTACACGACCACATACTATCGTACAGATGTTGTATCATCACTACAGGTTGAGGGGTGATTGGTGGTTGAAAGCTATCACAGGATCTGAGCTCCACCCTTCTGCCCCACATAGCGGGTCAAAGGTCACACCTGCAGTCTGTCACATTAACATAGTTGGCAGCAATGACTGCAGTCCGTCAGATTAACATAGTTGGCAACATTGCAAGGCCGAAGTGAGGGCGGGCGGTTGCTGAAGTCGTTGCCGTTCACATTCACATTTGCATCACCTATAAATGTCAGTCAGTCATTCTCAGCCAATTGCAATTCTCAAAGACATTTCTCTTTTAATACTGATATGTCTGCAAGAACAAGAAATTAGCAATCTTGGACGGACATTAAGGTAGGTTCGATCATGTTAGGGGCAGAGGTGGCTGGTACTCCGTTTCCCTGTAAATCAGTGGCGTTTGATGATTCAAAACGGGACTCAGCTTCTCATTTGGCCTTTAATTGGTCTTGGCTAAGAAGGCAACTGATGTTAGACAGTAACAAAGCTACAAAATGGTATCACTCCATTCTACGTTTATAATCAGGTTAATAGAATTTGTCATGCCGATGCCGATGCCTCTCTTAATGAAGTGATGATTTATTTGGAAAACAACAGTTTTTGATCTTCAAGAAGAAATGATAATATTGGAATGATTACAATTTAAAATAAAAACATTACCAATATTTCATGAATTTTTAATTTTAAGAGGCATTTTGCTAGCTATGATAATGATCAGACACATCACAAAACATTTACATCATATCTGGCGAAAGGCCTAATAAAATTTAAAATTCATGAAATATTGGTGATGTTTTAATTTTAAACTGTAACAGTTTTTGAGTTTGGGGAGATCGCTCAAAAATATCTTCTGTTCATGGCACTCCCATTATACTGTATATATAGTTTTTCTCCCGCCTCTGAGGTTGATTGAAAAACCACTTATCAATGATTTTTTTAAATGATTATCATCTAAGTTTCATAATGATAATAGCCATTTGACGATCCACTAAATACTGTCAATCGAAAATCTACACAGTATTACACAAGGAAAACAAAAACATATTACTGTACAAACATAATAAAAAAATCAAAACAGTTTTGTAGGGTTGAATATGAGTTTCAAATGGTTAAATTTGTATATTTGGACAGTGATGCCGTTTGGTGTAATATTCTTTTGTATACTGCACTAGAGAACAGTGAGAAACAAATCAAATCACTGTCATTGACCTTGTATACTGCAACTAGATGTATCAACCAACTTTGAAATCTAAAGCTTGTTTTAAAATCCAAAGCTTGTTTTGAAATCCAAAGCATGTTTTGAAATTTAAAGATTGTTTTGACCGAAAGCTTTCAGTCTGGTGTTGTTTGAGTATATTTATATCGAATAATAAGTATATTATTTTTAAGTGTACCCTTAATGCAGACATACCAAGATACCAGTGGGGGTACATAAATTTGACACTGTCTATGTATCCTGGAAAACAAGTCTACGCTGTTACCATATAATACAAAACAATTTTGGGAGATTAAACATAATACAGTTTAATTTCAATAAGTTTGTAAACATATTTTGGATTAAACTAATAGTCCTGGTTTGAATTTTGATAAGAAATAACTGTATCCTATTGCATGTTAATATATAAATACTTGTAGAGAAAATCCAAGTAGTTGTAGTTGCATTACCATTGAAGTTGCCAAGATTATTTATTTGACAAATGCTCAGACCCTCCTACTATAGGCATTGAATTGGTTGTCAACGATAAGGTCTTAAAATGTATAAACTATAAATTCTAGTTTTGAATCCCACCCGATAAGTAGTAGACTATTGCTTGAAATTGAATGTGGCATTGTATAGGTTAAATATATTTATCATCCTCGAAATCTTTTAAGCATTACAGAATTTATCGTAGGTTGTAACGTTACAGAATGTGGGAAAACGAGCAAGGTGTTTGAGTCTGTAGCTGTTCTGAAGTTTAGATTTTTCGTTGTTGCAGCAATATAACATATTGAGTACTTTGTATAAATGTGTAGTAATGTTAGTAATTTTTTTGTGTTAGCAGTTCAAAGTTCATAAAAATAACTAACAAATTAAAACTATTGTACATATAACGTATACACGAATATAAGAGGGTTAAAGAAAGGTTTTGTATGGATTTGAAGTATATTTGATTGCTTCTTTTAAATTAACATTTCCCCGTCCACATGGTTTACAAAGACAGGTGCGTGGAACTTATCCAGCGAATCAAGCCATGAGCCGATATAATACAAGAATCATAGAGACAGGAACCTAACCTTGGGTTCCATTTTTACCGACTTGCCACATATTTTACGTAAACATAGACTATACATAAATAAACTAAATTTGAATTAATTAGTGAAAAGTAGTATACACGATCATATTTTGTAAATAATTTTTGGACAACATAGAGTAAATTGATTTTTTTGATAACATAAAGTAAATTTAAATTTTTATCCATCAATTTGTCCAATATACTTTAAAATTATCGCTAACCCGATTTCTTATTATTTTTTATTTCGACTCCGCAAATTTACATCCAGTTAATCTAAAATATTATGATGAAATAATCATTTAACCATATAACACATGACGTTAATATTAAAAGGAATTCCTATACGTGCTGTGTTGGTCCAATACTTTCAAGGTAAAAACCTCCTGTTTTTGTGCACGAAACATCCGTGCATTAGATAATAAATAACAGAGCAGGGTAGGTGGTCCAGGACAAGGGTAGACAGGGTATATTAATCAGGGTCGGGCGTGGTCTGGGATAAATAAGGGTGGTAGGTATGTGGAATGCTTTTTGTTGCTTTACAGGGGTTGGTTTTTAAAAAAGCTTTAATCTTTTAGAAAAAGAAAATGCGAGAAACATTAAATGTGATTACAAGAACGTTTTGTATACAAACAAGAAAAAGGAAATGCGAATGGATCACACCATTGATAACGTTGCGTTGGTGGTATTGAAAAGGGGAGAGATTTACACAGAATGTGAATTTTATTATTATATACCAGGTATTTAATAAGTCCATTAGATACAAATATCTATCATAATCCAAGACATTTGGACATAATTTACGCATGGGACATGTGTGATTCGTGTTTTTAGAGTAGGCCTACTTGAATTCTAATTTAAATCCAGGTGAACTTTACGTGGAATCGAAACAGTCTGATACTACAAACACAACAGTGAAAATCAAATCATAACAATAGAATTGTTCGAATAAATACTGTCGATGATATGATTTAAAATAAAATAAATCATAGAATTTCAAAAATTTGTAATTCACAATCAGTAAAAAAAATGTTATATAAGCACTTCATGTAGCTATGTAAAATATTATTTAATTATTACAAGTACAGTTATGTCATTTAAAATATAATAAAATTAAGTAACAAAAATATGAGGTTACCGGTCAAAGCCGAAATCGGCCAGTCATTTAGCGTACCTATAGCTAGTCAAACAATTTTGTCAACGGTACAAAACATAATTTATGAACTTAATTGACCATGCTTATCAAGAATTATTTGTTTCAACGTGTTTAGTCGTTATCTAGTCTAGCTGTATGCACGTACGTAATTTAAAGGTACTGTACACGTTTAAAGGTGGCATACTTAACGTTTAAGATAAGAAAATATAAGTGGGTGTGTTTACTCTTTTTTTTTAAACAGAATGTATCCGTCTTTTTTCCGATTGCTAAAATTAATTTCAAATCTTAGTTAAATATTTGCTATCGTAGAAGGCTTGGCACTGGCAAATGCAGTTGTAATAACCTAATACTGTAGTAATACTGTTTCTAGTTCTTTCTAGTCCTTCCTCCAGTGAAAGTGACGAATGCAGTATCTCTCAAAGAAACTAGTAAACGGACACCAGATTGGCAACGGTCTGACGTGTTCTATAGCGTCAAATCATTCTGTCAGAAATGTTTGGTGTAAAATACAACGGAAGGAGCATCAACGACTAGGTGATCTATCGGATCAGGACACTTTCGGTTGTGAAAGCTCGGGGAAAGTTGGCTTTGTGATGTAACGGACAATCAAACCTTTGTCCGCACTCGTCAACCGGGGGCAAACGTCGAACATTGAGTGTGGAGCGACAATGTCGTCTGCGCATGCGTAGAAACAGCGCAGAAGCGGGAACGACGCGTAGAGACTGCGCCGCGGGTGAAAGGTCGCGCGCAGAGACTAACTTACAGAGGTAGATGACAATTCACCCAACCACGAACGTCTCCAACTCGCAATTGTAGGCCTAATGAAGCTCTTTAATTACTCCCGCGCTTTTAAGTGTCCTGCTTTCTGGCGGGAAAGCATTGCGATTTGACGTTGGACACTATTAGTTGTCTGCACATGTAACGGAAGAAACAAATCTCGTTTAATTAACAGGTGTACAATTTATACCGATGTGTTCGTTTTATTTCATGCTACTGTTCATTATCACTTGAATGTCGTAGAAGTAGAAAGCTCGGTTCCCACATCGGGTACTCTTCAAACTGATTTAGTAGAGACTGTTCAATACAATGGGAAAGGTACAGAATCATGCTTGGTGAGTAAAAAGTATCTTGTTCTATAAGTATAAAACACAACTCGATTGCCATTAATTAGAATCTAATTAAAATTCATTTGTGTAAGACTAATTGCAATCGTACACTAGTGGTTTATTTAAAAGGCAATTTACAAAAAGGGGAATAGTAATTGGATACTTATTAAAATTTCTTAAGTCATACGGTGAAAGAGCTACAGCAGTGTATGAAAACGACATCCTCTATCTACAATTCTAGTTCACTGATTGCAAATAGAGTAATTAATTATTATTGACAGTACCGGGGGACCGAGCCTTGCTCACATTTTATACAAATAGTCTTATTACAAACCAAAAAACATTTCATCGCTGAGATAATATCAACTGTGTAATGTGTGTCTAATTCCACCGTTACATAGATCATAGCATTTAGATTATTTTCAGTACCGTGACTTAAATAATACAATTTCGTTTAAATATTAACTACTGATATAACTGTACACTTATATTAAACTGAAAGCTCATCGTTTTTTGATGTTTTGTATTAAATTTATAATGGACATCAACAATGAAATGATACGGAATAGTGTGTTTTATTGCTACATGTATGCTACGGGGAGTATAGGCCATCCCCACTCCTCGCGGATCAAACTGGATGTTTCAAGCAACCCCATTTTCTGCCTGCCAGATTTCTGGATCTGTTTGGATGTTTAAGAACTACCCTCTAACCGAGGGTGCATTAATGCCACGTCAAACGGTTCCAATCGTATCCAAAATCCGCTGAGATGGCGACTTTGGAGGTTTGAGGAATTGCAGTGCGCTGACGTTCTTCCAAAAAAACGTCGAGCAGCGATTCGTCGACACTCCTGCTCAAGATGACCGGTCTGTTGTTCATTATTTTGCACGGTCATAAGATCTTAAATTATTTATCTACTTTTATCCTTCGATGCGCGACTTGGACGAGGTTTTGAGACATTTGGTGGGATGTATCATCTGGTTGGAACTGGCTCGGTTGTAGACGAAGAGGTGAAATTTGTTTACTGACGATTAACTAATTGTAGCTTCTCTCCCTTTCGGATGATTCGTATTCGCTTCGGAGGTCTTCCGCGTTTCATTCTTAATCTTGTAACCTTGAAAACATTTAACAGTAACATTATATATGTAAGCCAAACTGAATAAAACTATTCTTTAAAACGTTTAGTCCAAACTAACCAATATTATCCAAACCAACCAGTTATTTTTGTTGACACCTAAATCAAAATGATGAAAAATAATCTGTATCACTGCTTTTGTTAACTTCACCTATAAAAAGGCATTGACAATAACATGGGCACTTTCAAGGGCTGTAGGACGGGAACTGGATTTTCCCCAGCCTTGTGACCAACTCCAATAATGTTTCGTGGTCAAATACCCTACATAAAAGAAAAAAATCAAAAATCCTCGGACCAAAAAAGTTTGCCCATGTATGCGCTTGTTTAGATTATAGGATCTTACTGTACAAAATGAACAAGACTAATAAAGTTTTTGTAATACAGTATCAGTTTTCTTATACTGATACACTATACAAAATTGATCGTGTCACTCTCCTATGTTAAACGTTGATTAAAAAAAAGACAAGAAGGAAAAATATAAATACAAGTACTCTTTTAGCTTTAATTGATATAAGTGATTAAAGGCCAAGTTAACGAAACAGATCAATAAACTTGTAATTTATTACCTAAAACATATTTTGTCATTCACAATTTGATGTTCAAAAGAATTGAGGGCTTTATATATGCGAAACAAGTTAAGCGATGTCCGTGTTTCAAATAGTTTGGGCGTGAGCAATTGATGATTCCTGCTTTACTTATGTGTAATGGTATTCGGTTAAACATCTAATGGTCTTTAAAGGTGGGTTGCGTCAAAGAGCAAGGAGTTTCACAAGTATCGCCATGGTCGTGACACAGAGGTTGCAAATCTGGGACTGGAACACACGACACACGGCAAGCTTCCGTAAACACCGACCTGGAGTGAGAGGTACAAGCACAATGAACTGTTGTAGATATGCAGAACTTTCATCGTACAATATTAATAAGTATATAGTGTATGGTTATACAGTGGAACCTTGATAACAAGACCCTCGACAACAAGCCACCCTTGATAACATGTTTTATTTTTAAATCCCCTAGAATTTATTTTACCCCTAATCACATGTGATTGCAAACCTTGATAAGAAGTCAATCTTGATAACAAGTATTATTTAATAATCCCCATGAGAGTCTTGTTATTAAGGTTCTACTGTATTTAATTAATTTTAGTTGATTTTGTATTAGATTGGCTAATGCCAAACAATGATACAAAAATTCTATAAAACAGGGTATTTTATACGTTGCCTGCAGTGCCAACACAAATTAATTACAGTAGAACTAGTGGCTTTTAGGGGCAATAGCCCCTATATATATATTATATATCCTGTCTCATGGGTTGAACCTTGAACCATTGGGTTGATCTCCATTGGGTCAACTTGAATTATCGTTTAACATTTTTGTATATTATAATATGTATTATTACATACCTGCATAATACATATTGTTGTCTGCACTGTTTAAAATAAAAGTTCCAAAAGACTGTTCATGCGGTATTATAAAAACTTTCTAATCATAAATACAACTAAAGAACATTTTTAATTATAATCTTCATGACAATCAATCAAATATATATAAATCTCTTTGAATATAGACAAATTCACTTAGATTAAACACATAGAGATAATGTCATCCTCCAGATTGTAAAATGCTAATTACAATGTCAGAAAAATGTATTTTGTATTTTGTATTTTGTTTATAAACAAAATCTCTCTGAAAACAACATTTGTTGCATGGTAGGCTATCCATTTTAGTCGATTCCTTCGTCTTTATTTGATTCTAGTACTATTTTAACATCATCTGGCCGCTTTACCTGGCTAAAAGCAACATAAAATTGACCATGGGTAAACACTGTTTTTTTTTTTTTTTTTTTTTTTTTTAAATCCGAGTTTTGTTAAGGTTTGGCCTTGTCCGTTGCTTTAATAATAAGTAATATTGAAAGCTAATCGAAATGATTGGGAATTGAATACTTGTAAACTTAAACTAATCAAGATCTATAGAAATTAGTTTTATTTTTGGCATGGAAAAATAAGTTCCCTTTGCCTACTCCAGTAATCACTTCTAACTTTACACTTTGTTCAGACATACCTAACACAACCAATCGTACTCCATTATCTAATCCAGACCCTTAAAATTGGGAAAACGTCTATTTCAAATTTATAATAAGTTAGTATGCATATTACAGTACATAATACATATCATATGCTTTAAATGAAGTTAAACCACATGTTTTAATGTAAACAAAGCAGACATGACCTAGATTCCCATCTATATATCTAATTCCGTAAGCCCAAAATTTTACAATGAAATTGTGAGCGAACGGGAGGACGTAGAAAGCTGGGAGAGGTCTCATTTTATAGGTCTCAGCATGAAATTTTGGGGAAAAATATACATTTTTCTTAATTATGCACCAAACTGTCGTTACGGAATAAAATAATTCACATTTAAATAACATGGGAATCTAGGTCATGTGCTTTGTTTACTTTAAAACATGTGGTTTAACTTTATTTAAAGCATATGATATGTAATATGTACTGTAATATGCATACTATTATAAATTTGAAATAGACTTTTCCCTAATTTTAAGGGTCTGGATTGTTTAATGGAGTACGATTTGTTGTGTTAGGTATGTCTGAACAAAGTGTAAAGTTAGAAGTGATTACTGGAGTAGGCAAAGGGGACTTATTTTTCCATGCCGAAAATAAAACTAATATCTATAGATCCTGATATGCCGTTTAAGTTTACAAGTATTCAATTCCCATTGCGATTAGCTTTCAATATTACTTATTATTAAAGCAAAGGACGAGGCCGAACCCGAACAAAAGTTGGCATTTATTTGAAGAAAAAAATAGTGTTTACCCATGGTCAACTTTATGTTAACCAGGTAAGGCGGCCAGATGATGTCAAAATAGTACTAGAATCAAATAAAGACGAAGGAATCAATTAAAATGGATACCATACAACAAAAATGTTGTTTTCAGAGAGATTTTGTTATAAACTAAATACAAAACACAATATTTTTCTGTCATTGTAATTAGCATTTTACAATCTGGAGGAAGACGTTATCTCTATGTGTTTAATCTAAGTGAATTTGTCTATATTCAAAGAGATTTATATATATATTTAATTAATAGTCATGAAGATTATAATTGAAAATTATCATTAGTTGTATTAATGATTAGACAGTTGTTTAATACCGGATGAACAGTCTTTTGGAACTGTTATTTTAAACAGAGCAGATAACAAAATGCATTATGCAGGCATGTAATAATTATTATACATATTGTATACAAAAATGTTAAACGATCGAGTTGACAAATGGAGATCAACCCAATGGTTCAAGGTTCAACCCATGAGACAAAATATTTATACATATATAGGGGCTATTGCCCCTAAAAGCCACTAGTGTTATTTAAATATGAATTATTTTATTCCGTAACAACGTTTTGGTGGATATTTAAGAAAAATTAATATTTTTCCCCAAAATTTCATGCCGAGACCTTTAAAATGAGACCTCCCCCAGCTTTCTACGTCCTCTCGTTCGCTCACAATTTCATTGTAAAATTTTGGGCTTACGGAATTAGATATATAGATGACTAGGCAAAGTATATATAATGAGCTGTATTTCATACTTTGCCTGTTTTAATTTAGACAATAAATGGAGTGCCTAGTGATTCTATAGAATTTATGTACTTTGCCTGTAACATGTATGTTTTTGGATTTATGATGGCATTTTGTAAATACTACAGCAAATCTTCGAAACTTTAATATTTTGGAGGCTTTTTGTCTAAAATGTCTTGTGTCCTATCTTGAACATGTGCCATGAGTCAAAGAGTATAAAACTGATGTAATTTAATTCTTCCAGCCTTTAAATAATACTAAGCATTTCCTTTCAAAAAGGATTTGCAACATTTAAAAGCCTCGGGTTAGTAAACCCTCTCATATTCGTGTTTACAGTTGTTGCACGGCAGAAGCATGCTAAACACACCCGGAAGAGTTAGCGGATGTTTGGGAGTCAACAGAAGTTTGAGTTGTTTGAGCTCGCGCCAGAACTGAGGCCTGTTTATAGTTAAGTAAGCTATAAAACTAGCGGACACTCGGTATACGGTAAAACCTCAATAAATTGAATCCTAAACGAGAAGGCAGCGTCTAAACTATTTTGTTTTGTCACTTTTGATGTTTATTTTGAGGGATAGTAATTGAAAAATGTTTTGAGTGTGTGATCATAATCTCACCCTATTTTCAGAAGTTAGACACATTGGGATTATGGAGTTTGAAATAATATATTTTATGTATTAGGTTTGGCAATCACAAGTCACAAGGCATTCGTCTATAGGCTTATGGAATGTAAAAGAAAGTGAGATGTAAAAAACCAAGGAAAGTTGGCTCAGCAACGTGGCTTGTGGCGACGTTTCTTTGTTTTGCTCTTGCCATCATCAGGTCTCATGACCTTGAGATATTAGGGTCAAGGTCACTAGCGCTCCGCCCCGGATAGAGCATCATTAATGTCATGAAGCTCGTCATCGTAGATAGGAAATCGGACAACTTTCAGCACGACGAAATGGAGTTTCCTGTACTTTCGACCCGCTGAGTTTTTGTCGATGGAATTGAAAAAAAAAAAAAAAAAAAAAAAAAACTCTTAAGTACGTTACAAATCTAATAAAGAAAAAGCATCTATCGAGTAAACAAAGACATCTTATGCAAATTCACAAAACAAAGCTTGTTATCACATTATGTCAAGTGAAAATACAAACATTAATTATATGGCTAAAAGTATATTGTAGATGTTATGCCGTTATTTGTATTTGAAAGTTAACTATGTTTTTGTTATACCATTAGGTCAATAAGTTAGTCTAAATAGATTCAGGAGGAAGAGGGATATTATAAACAAAAAACCCTATGTAGTGGTGGGGATTAGAAGAGGATTGAAAACTTCGAAAATCTACATTTCATTTTGTGGCTCGAAGGAGAAGAAGACTTGTTGAAAGCTTTCCTAACAACTGTTTCGAAATCAAGGAATCGAAAACGTTCGCCTTGGTGATAAGTTCAAGATGATAGCTGGCAGCCTCAGGGCTTAGTGAAAAGATTGCCAATAAATCAATGAAGAATCGAGCTTTGCAGTGTTGGAAACACATTCAGGCTAGTTACCTCATTTTGATCGAACATTTATCAATTTTGAATAATCTTTTGTAATAAAATACGTTTTGGGCTTTACCAAATACGCCTACACTTGCTCTGTACATCTCTGGCTATAGTTAATGCAAACACATTTTTGAAAAGTACTATCACTAATTTACTTGACATTGTATAACGTTATATTTTGTATTTTTTAAATTATTTTATATTTTCAGTAGTTATATTTTTACATAGTAGTTTAAAATGTTTAAATTTTTAATCCAGTACAACATGTACACCATCAAACTACGCTACACTTTTTTGTTGTAAAGTAATTTTGTTCAACAATTAGAATACTTCCAATTTACACACCTATTTAACCTTGTTGCTATTTTAACGTGAACGCTGGATTTCTCATTCAGCACGTCATTGGTTTACACGTGATGAATGTACAGCTATCACCACTCATCGTGAATCGTGGCTGTGACGTCATTAGACCTTGCAAGGACGTTGGAGTCATCACCGACAAGAGTAATACACCATGTCATCATATGTAGGATAAATTACATTATTTGTTGAATAGCTTTTAGTGTAATCGTATTGACTTCTGAAATGTATGGAAGCTTTCCACGCCTGAGATAAGTAATATTACTTTTACCATCTCAATAAAACGGGTCGCCGGAATTTTACCCCCCTGGAATTTTACCCCCTGGGCAAAGCTGACGTCACTATGACGTAGTAACCTGAGTGGCCAAAAGTTTGTTCGCGGCCGGAATTTTACCCCCGCGGATTTCGAAGTCTAATGAAAATAGTCAGAGCGTGATTAATTCAATTAGCGATAAAAACCGGAATTTTACCCCCTGTCTATATAACAAGTGTTTAGACAACTGAAATGTACGGGCCGGATTTTTACCCCCCGGAATTTTACCCCCCGGAATTTTACCCCCCGGAATTTTACCCCCCGGAATTTTACCCCCGGATTTTTACCCCCCGGAATTTTACCCCCTGGCCGATTTTAGAAATTGAATGATTGGTTTTATTATTTCTGTTTTTAATTAATTGTAAACATTTCATTATTTAGTGGCCTATCTTTATTTATTTATTTTGTAATCTCAACTAGGGTAAGTCAAACGAATTCGAAAAACAATGTATTGTTTGATAAAAACACGAAAAACAATGTTTTACCATGGTTGTATAATAAATCGTTAAAGAAATATTCGAAACAATTATCATTCAGTTGATTCATTACCACTGACCTTGAGAAAATCTTGCAGTTGTTAGCAGAACTGTATGTATGAAGCATACGTCATATTAACCAAAAGCTGGCTTCAAAGATCGAATCCTAATACTTGAATCTCAAAATTAAAATTAAAAACATGTTCGATTAGTTAATGTCACAAATAAATTAAGATAGGCTACTTAATAATAAAATGTTTACTATTAAATTAAAACAGAATGAAGATAATTAATCATTCTCACTAATTTTATATCTAGCCAGGGGGTAAAATTCCGGGGGTAAATATCCGGGGGGTAAAATTCCGGGGGTAAAATTCCGGGGGTAAAATTCCGGGGGTAAAATTCCGGGGGGTAAAATTCCGGGGGTAAAATTCCGGGGGGTAAAAATCCGGGCCGTACACTCTAGGTTTTTATAATTTGATGTGTTCTGATTAAATTCACAACCGTGAAAATATATTTTTAATTCAGCGTTTAATCCATCGAGCTGATGTCGCGAAACTCACAAGTTCGCGGCCGGAATTTTACCCCCTAGTTTGTGACGTCACGTTTGCCCAGGGGGTAAAATTCCAGGGGGATAAAAATCCGCTACCCCAATAAAACGTGTCGTAATTGCCTTACGCAGTTGATAAAATACATGGGATTAGCTGGATCTGAACCCGGTTAGGCATTACCGTTCAAATGTTGCAATGTCTCCATTTTTATTCTGTGATGAAGTGAGTGCAATGCTAATTCAGCAAAAAAAAAAAAGAAAAAAATAACAAAGCAGAACAATACTTGGAATATCTTAGACGAGCAGACGGTAATTATTATTTTCCATCAATAGAGGCATCAAAGTTGTAGGCCAATCAGGGTTTCTTCAATTTTAATTCTTAATTGGGTAAAGTAAGAAAAACGGATTGAATGACGCTCTAAGTTACTATTATAACTACACTATTTACATGGATTATAGTATTATATTACTTCATCTATGCTATTCATTGGGTTTTAGAATGCAAAATTGTCATGGAACTGCTAAGCCTATAACTACATGATGGTAATTTATGTTACATGTTACATCGAATAACAATATTTATTTGTCTCAACATTTCAACATTTAAAATCGCAAGTATAAATTACTTCAATTCGGATTCGTACGGATCCATCTCTTTGTCCTTACTTTCTACCATATTTCCCTTTCAACCTCTGATAAATCGTTTTTCTCTTTCGTTTTGGGTGAAAGCCAGAATTCCGGCGATTTCAGTCGTGCGAGGCCCCATTTGAAGTTATCACGACTAAAAACAAGAGTGCCGGACGTATTGGGGACGCGGCTGCGGCACTGGGTCGCACTCCCTTGTTATAATTTCTCGAGAGGTCAACACAGGTCAACTCCCTCAGGCTCGGCCGCTTCCGCCAAGAGTTCAGCCTCTGCTCCACAACACAACTCCTTCGGCTTGCAACAGAGCCAACGATTGCTCTGCCACAACTGTGAACTTCACTGGGGAGAGTTGGAGAGTAGTATTCTGAAATAAGTTTGTTTAAGTTTTAATCTAAAAAAATGGCCTTTTTCTTTCCAAAGTGTTACTAATTTTTGTCTAGTCACAGACAAAGAAGTAGAATACTCTTTTGTCTTTGTTCTAGATTTCCACAAACTGAGCATTATCAAACTAAACCATGGTTTTACAGAACCACCTCTGAACAAATATTAAAAATGTTATTTAATAATTTCAATACCTTCAACAATAATTATTAGGCCATACTATGTCGACGATTGAAATTGATTCGTTATATCCATTCATAAAACTCCTTGAATCGGTTTTGACACGTGAACTATCAATATTATTTTGTATCTAAGTATTAATCTGATATGTAGAGTTGAAAATCAAACAAGCTTATCACTTGATGACCATAATGGATTTACGCATATACACAAAGTAAAGCTACTTGATTGGATGAAAACCAACTTAAATTGCCAGACAAATATAAATTTGTTTCTCTTAGACACTTTAAAATATTTATCTACTGCTAGATGCGCTTTCAAGCATTGAATGTTGGTATTATTTGTCTAAGTGATAATAGTGCTGTATGTGCTTTATTTAAGGTGCTTTTGCTTCACTATTATGCTTTGATATTGAGTCAAAGATATAGGCAGTACGGAAAACGAGCGATACAACATATCGAGAAAGACAAATGTCAGTATTCTGTTGTTTGGAGGAAACAGTATGTTTTGGTATTGTTGTTTTCCTATTTTAAATGACAGATTAGTACATCTATTTTAAAATGGTCTGTGGACGTTCAGAGCATTGGTATTGCTTAAACAATTGGTTAATGTAAAGCAAGACATATCTAAACTACAGTTTACATATTGACAATATGTGGGCTATAAGCTTGCGTTGAACCATTGAGCAACGTAAGTGTATATTCAGGGATTTCACTGAATATATTACACATTTCACTATAGTTTCCCTCGCTTTTGTTATTGAGAAACAATCTTAAATTGCCTTAGCGATATATAACGTAAACTGCAATATCAAACAAAGTAAAGCTTTTTAGCATTTAAGTGTTGCACTTAGCATTACTTGCCTAACCGAGTGGGCAAAGTCGGCACGGAAGCAGCTTGTAGCAAATGTCAAGGGCGTGCGATACAACAGTTAACAGCTCCAGCGAGAGATTGCACAACGGGAACGGGACTAGTGGAGCGAATCACTCCACACTCCACACTTCACACCTAGTGGCGCAACAACTAGCAACGACCTAGCAACAGAACCTAGCAGCACAACTGATCAGCAGCAGAAATGTACCTTAGCAACAGAACTGAGCCAGCAACAGAACAAGCAAGCAAACCTAGCAGCAGAACCTAGCAGCACAACTGATCAGCAGCAGAACTGTACCTTAGCAACAGAACTGAGACAGCAACAGAACTGAGACAGCAACAGAACAAGCAAGCAAACCTAGCAGCAGAACCTAGCAGCACAACTGATCAGCAGCAGAACTGTACCTTAGCAACAGAACAAGCAAGCAAACCTAGCAGCAGAACCGAGCTAGCAATAGAACTAGGAACAGGAACCAATCCTAGCATTGGTGACATATCAAAAGAACCTTATGCTAGGTTGTAGCATAGAACGACCAAACAACAGCACCTACTGATAGAATTCAGAAACAGAACCTAGCAACAAAACCTAACAACAGAACCTACCGATAGGATCTAGAAACATAACCTAACAGCAGAAACTATCAACAGAACGTACTGATAGAATCTAGAATGATCGACCTAGCAACAGAATCAGCAACATCAACATACCATCATAACCTTATGATAGGCTGTTGCTCGACCGACCAAGCAACAGCACCAGCAGAATAAAGCAAAAGAATCTAGCAACATAACCCACAAGCAGAACCTTGCATCAGAGCTAAATCCAGCAACAGTACTAGCAACCGAACCATTCTTTTTGTAGCAACAGCGACCATCGATGTAAGTTATAATTCAGCGACTTGCCAACAGAAGCTAACGATAGATTCTAGCTAGATAGAGCAAGCAATAGCACCAACAACAAAGTCTAGAACCAGCACCTAGCAACAGAATATACCAATTGAACACATCCACAGAAACTAGCAACAGCGACCTGGCAATAGAATGTAGTGCCAGTACGATACTTGATAGTCTAAGAAACATCGAACTATTAACAGATCAACCTAGCAAAAGAATGATCCTACATAGCGACCTACTATCCTGACATCAAAACCTAGCAACAGAGCCTAGCGTAAAATATTGTAATACTGTACTTGTAATACTGACCGGATAGTTTGATCATTAAGAAATGGTCTGAGTGCTGATTTTATAAAGCACAGAAGTACATTTTCTTGACACATGTCAGATCAGGTGTATGCATACTAGAATATTGCTGCGCTGTGTCGTTTGGCCAATAGATCAGCTTTGCAAATCTGATCAAACATTTTGATCGCAAAGGAAAAATCAAGTTGAAACATGGACAGTGAACGAACAAAGAGAAGGATCTTATAATACCCACCCTACGATTATGGACCGTTTCTGCAGGATTGTGAGGGTTAAGATGGCCTTCGACTATTGATAGGTACAGACAAACGGAGAAAATATTTTACTTGAAGCACATATCAGACGAAGGCTTATGGTCGTACGACACTATGCTCCTTCGATAAATCCTTCTCAGGTGAGCTTGACTGTTCTGAAAATCATTGGCATCAAAGAACCAAGTGGAGCCCGTTCTTCTGACCTCTTCTTCGGGCGTTTTTAGTCTACAACTGTCTCAAACAGTATGTTACCACGTTTTCACAACCTGGGCAAGTTGATCTCACATGTTATTAATGATTATCATCTGCTGAAAAAGACTGCATATGTGATGACTTAAAATGTATCTTATGATCTGTTCTTGTAACATTTAGGCAACTGTTTTGGCTGCAATCCATTACGATGTGTTAGTATCCAGATACACTTCAATTGCCTAACATCCGAACCTAGAAACAGTGACCTAGCAACAGTGCCCTAGCAACAGAACGAGCCGAGATAGCGACCTAGCGGTGAGAATGAGACTGGCTATCTTAGGGCACGTAATTGATCGGATTATGGGAATGGCGCGATTGGTTTTCGAAATCGGCTCCCGTATAATCGGACCCGAATGACCACAGATTGCGGGTGAGGCAATTGGAAGCTACTGGAGCGAGCTGGAACCCGCAGTGAATTGGTGAGGTGGTTTGGGTAATGACGTCCAGAAGGTAACTGGTAAGGTCAGTGCTTGGTGAGAAAAAGAGCAAGTGGTTATCTGTAGTAGTGAACTACTGCACAAAGGATTTTACAGATACTGATTTCACAGAAAAGTTATTTTGATTTATCAATCAGGGACATATGGAACAACGATTCCAATGTACTGTACTGTATATACATGTCTAGTTGTATTAATAAGTCAAAGGTATTACTAAACCATGATATTACCAAAGGCATACGCTCGCCATGAACATTTTGGAAAAGTGCTCTATATGATACTGAAAAAGGGTTTTGTACGGTTACGAACGGTGATTATAGAACCTAAATATAAATTTGAATAATATAAAATGTATTGATTTTTACAAATTATTGTTTCAACACGGGTATTTAGGTTGGTTCATGGGTTTACCCATTTTGACCAACAAAACATGAAATGTCCCGATTTATTTTTATACAATTTTGTAGAGCCTGCAAACAAATAATTTAGTATCCTGAACCGTTGTTGTAAGCTTGTTACGGACAAAACTACGGAGGAAACTGTAAATTTTAAACCTAATTTAATTTTTTATAATTCGGTAATTATTTTTTTTATGATAAACCTAAATTAGAAAACGCTAGTAAAATGATTAAAAATCTAAAACATTTTGAGATTATCTCAGTCGATAGCCATTTAGTTCGCTTTTCGCTCATGGTAACCGAACACCCTTAAAGATCTCCTGATTTGAGCAGCTGAACTCCTAAACTCCACCACAACACAGACATCAGCTGAGCAGATGTTCAGAATCAGCTGTAGGACCGGAAGGCACGTGCCCAGGTGGTGCCATAGAGTAGCAAATCACAGCTTCAGCTGTATCCGCTCAGGGGAAAACAAGCAATAAAGAAACTACAGAAAAACTGCTACGCGCCCTCCCTGCTTAGTCAGTTCTGAGATACATTCAAACATAAGTACACTAGTCATTGCTGGTTTCTTGCAATGATCGCTATCAAGTATACTATTCAACATACCAGTTTAACTGTTAGATGTGTGTAGATTCAAGTACACCCCAAACACGATATCTTTTATTACAAGGTGACTCTTTTCAAATTTATGTTTTCGTTATCTAGATGCACCACGTATGTATTATTCTACCAACACGATGATGACTGAATCACATTCATAATAGTAAAATGAAAAAAAATCAATTTGCCAAATTGTATATGGTCCATGTGGGTGTTACTGTATTACAACGTACAACGTATTACTGTACTAATGCATACAACGTAGCACCACGGACAATATAATACTGTAATAGTGAAATCACCCCGCTGCAGCAAACCTGCAGACTAAGCAAATTTCCATTTGCCTAATTGGATTTACCCTAAAATGTCTCCTTAAAATTATCACATTTATTCCCTACTTAAATAGCATTTGTTTAACGAGTTCTCTAGGTTTGCTGCAACAGGGAGGGTGATTTTTTTTGTAAAATGTTAATAGTTTAGTATGAAATCCCCTTACGTTGTTTAAGCTGAAGCCAGTTTTAGATAACAAAATGTACACAGTTGAATTGAACTTCGCCATAGAAATAGTGCACAATTGTCAAAACAGCATTTTTTACCTAGCAAGCTGTAAGGATAACTTATACTATTTAGGGATAAGTTATTGTAAAACATCACATATTTCATTACACATAATCAACTGTAATGCAAATAACTAAGGAAGACAATACAAGTTTTCCAGCACTGTAATCTGTGAGTGCTTCATTTACCTATGTTTTTTTCTGAATACAAAGTTAGCTACAGCTGGTCCATATAGATGGGATGCCTCCTTCAGTGTTCAAAAGTCAACCAGTAAAGTAACTTGTTTGTTCCTACATTGGACCTGCAGGGACGAGCGAGTATATTCGGTGTCCTCGACAGCTCTGTATGACTCACTTCATCGTCTTCCCCGGCACGTCTGAGGACGACCCCGGCCCTCGGACACATCGTCGGCATCCATGGGAACATCCGCACAATGTCTTATGGTAATGGAGGGCTTCGAACCCGGCGGCACCTAGGTCGGGGATGTCCTCTGTAACTTGGGCTAGAGAACAGTAAGTGAGGACTTAGAAAATATAGGGTAACTTAATTTGATTAAAGTTTAAATAGTTAATAATTGTGTTAATAAAATAATAAACTACGCAGATTCAATCAGGAGTCACTTAAAAGGTACTGGAAACTTCGAAACTTAGATGTATATAGTTTTATATACATCGATGCGTCGAAACAACGTGACTTATATGGTTTCCCTATGCTACATAGTACATAGAGAACATTGATACACTGTTTTAGAGGTATAGCAAAAAGGTAGAAAGGCGTTTTTTACATGCGATGATAGCAATTATGTAGTGGATGCAGGAATACTGAGATTGTCAACATCGATACATTTTTAATTAGTAGGTGTATTGTAACTGATATAAAGCACAGATTAGATGGCTTTACGATGGATCCCAAACATTTGTATGTTGAAGTAGTGTCTTGCGATATACCAGAGATCGGTGGCTCACCTCAACCACATCCACTTTCTTGTCTATGTTACTTCATAGATCAATATTCAATCTTTGGTTTTAATGTTTCTAGAATCTAGATTGACCATCAGTTGAAGTAAAAAAAAAATGAAATGTACATTTTTCCGAAGAATTTTGTTGAATTGCACATACATACTTTCTTTGCCATATACCGTATAATTTCAGGTTTCAATTATCCCATGCGTGCGTTTCCGTATAGTTGGTAATGGTGATGTATGGCTCTGCAAGGTTGGTAATCATGTTGGAATTACAGCTGGTTAAATGAAAACCATTAATTGGTTGGAAGACAGGCTTTGTCGCGTGTGCTGCCGCCTGTCGGTCGAAAGATAAACAAACTCCGCCACTACCTCCGGTCCAGCACAGCCAACACATCGATACATACATATAATAGCCCATTCTGCTATTTACCAGCTTTCGCAACTGCATTAATAGCTTCATTGCGTCCTATACGTTGCATTGGAGTGAAACCGCGCCGTTTATGTAAGGCCCCGTTTATGCACCAAGTGCGGTAGCGGTAGCGACAGCGGGAGCGATTTCTAACACCATTGAGTTAAATGGGGCTGTTTATGCACCAAGAGCGATAGCGATAGCGGTTGACCTCCCGCTGCGATTTCTAATTCGCCCGCTGTGTAGTTAGGAATCGCAGCGGTTGCTTGGGCTGAAGCCAGGGTTGCCAACTTGACCCACGCGCACGTGCACTTAGGACAAATAGTTGTGTTAATTATTTGGCAGAGTTTGAGTTGGCAAGACTGCGACCCCCTTCCATTCTCCTTTAACCAACCGCTACCGCTATCGCTCTTCGTGCATAAACAGACTCATTTACAGCGGGAGCGGGCCCGCTATCGCACCGCTCCCGCACTTGGTGCATAAACGGGGCCTAAGGCCCCGTTTATGCACCAAGTGCGGTAGCGGTAGCGACAGCGGGAGCGATTTCTAACACCATTGAGTTAAATGGGGCTGTTTATGCACCAAGAGCGATAGCGATAGCGGTTGACCTCCCGCTGCGATTTCTAATTCGCCCGCTGTGTAGTTAGGAATCGCAGCGGTTGCTTGGGCTGAAGCCAGGGTTGCCAACTTGACCCACGCGCACGTGCACTTAGGACAAATAGTTGTGTTAATTATTTGGCAGAGTTTGAGTTGGCAAGACTGTGTCCCCCTTCTATTCTCCTTTAACCAACCGCTACCGCTATCGCTCTTCGTGCATAAACAGACTCATTTACAGCGGGAGCGGGCCCGCTATCGCACCGCTCCCGCACTTGGTGCATAAACGGGGCCTAAAGGCCCGTACACACCGGCGCGGGAACGGGAGCGGGAGCGGTAACGGTTCAGTTCCTGGAATTTTAGATGCGATTTTTGCGCGGGAAGATCGTGGCGGGAACTCGTGCTTCCACACAGGTGCGGCTACCAGACGGGAAGCGGGAGCCAGTACACCACAGTGAGTGGCCATGCCAAGGTGTGTAGTCCAGTGATTCGAGTCAAGTTTTGTGAAATATTGTAATAAGTTTTTATTTTATTTACTTACCATGTCATCGTCTGATGAAGAAGAAGCCCTACTTTTGCTTGCTGTATTAGAAGACGAACAGGCGAAAAAAACTTTGGGTGCATGACATAAATAAAGGAAGGCTAGCATTTGGAGAGTACCACACTCTCATGCCCCAATTGAGAAATGATGCTAAAAGGTTCTACATCTATTTTAGAATGACTCAAGAATGTTTTGATGAATTACTCAGTTTGATTGTTGACCTTATTGAAAAAGACAATTTGTATAAATCTTTAAATTGAGTATAAACATGGGTTTATAAGGGTGAAATTCAATAAACTACAGAACACATAGGCCTACATGCAGCACCCATTAAAACATCGACTACTATTGTACTTACCAGATGTATTTAGTGTCTTCCCAATGTCCTCCCAAATCTTGTCCTTCTTCCTAATATTCGTGTAGTCTTTGTGATTGAGGTCATACAACACAGGATACGTATATACAACTTCAAGCAAATGTTCAGTTATGCACGACATGGTGTTGTTGTTGTTGTTGTACCACACAGCAGGCAGGTGGAAACCGATTAGTTCAGTTTCTTTCCGCAATAATACTGGCGCGGGAAGCGCTGCAAACGCTGCATGCTGCGGGAAGCGCGGGAAACCGTAGTGTTCCCGTTCCCGCCTCGTGCCCGCTTCCCGCAGACCGCGCCGGTGTGATTGGTTTCATATCCCGCAATGGTACGCGCTGCCCGCGCGGGAAATTCTTGGAATTAAAATCGTTCCCGCTCCCGTTCCCGCGCCGGTGTGTACGGGCCTTTAAGGCCCCGGCCACACGAGGCGGTTTAACCGCGCGAAGTTAAGCCGCGCGAAGTTAAGGGCTTCGACAACACATTGAATCAAATGAGAGTGGCCACACGAGGCGAAGTTTAGCCGCATGTGCGGTTGAGCCGCAACATGTCGTCCCCCGACCGCGCGAAGTTAAGCCGCGTTGGAGGGGATGACACACGTAGTCTTATGAGAGTGGCCACACGATACGGTTCGACCGCGCGGCAGCCGCGCTCATTGGAGATATTCTTCGGACATTTCCAGTGGTATTTGAGTTTGTTTTGTGTATTTTTTACCGGTTGTGTGGTGTTCAAACAATGTTTGATACATATGAACTCCGAACTATGGTTTCGCATGTGCTCGTAAAAGGTTTGGATCACAAAAAATTGTTTTTCCGTTATGAAGGGATGGACCCAATGATTTATGTTTACGTTCCAGATCACCACACGCTTTTAATGCACAAACTAACATAAGTGTTTCGCCCATGACTAAAAAGAGTGAACTGAACTATGTTTTAATAAAGTACTGATACTGGGAAAACCCAACAGGAAGCGGTTTATCCGCCCTGTGTGGCCAGGTACTTCGCGCGGCTTAAATTCGCCTCGTGTGGCCGGGGCCTAAGGTTTCACCTCATATACAATAAGTGCGATAACAATAAACTGTTGCGCTTGCATGTTTCAACCTGCTTTTATCACGCAATGCTGAGGAATGTTCGCTTTGTAATTTACGTACGTAAGTAAAAGTCTTCGTACGGTGGTGCTAGGCTAATATTTCTCAAAAGACCAGCACAAGATTGACTATAAGATGTTAAATCAATCAAGTAATTCAGAACCCAGAGTAGACCTCTCATTATTCTACGGTCGTGGATTTTTTCAGAGAAAACTTTCATTGCATTTGGTTTACTTGTTATAACTGTAAAAAGGGTTCTCAGTTTTTGTTTTTATTATTTGTTTTTTATTAAATCATGTTGTCATTTGGGTTTAACTCTGGTTATGATGGGTTCGGTAACGTCAACTACACGTGTTCTTTTCTGAGTTCAAACTGTAAAGTGGTTGGTTTTAACACAAAAGAGGTTACGAATTATGGATATTTATAGGCATGCACTGTGGATGCGATACTCCCTGGTGTGGATAATGGGATAATGTCCGCACGAGTGAGTACTGCGACTCTCCGCAGTGCTATCCTGTAAATTAGACCAATTCGTATATACCAAGGCAAAAATGTGGTTCGGATTCCACTATAAACTGTAGGTCCCTTAGTTGCCATCAACTGTATAGGCTATTATAATTAATAGCTGTGTCTAAGGAATAAGTCGGCCTTAGTCACTAAAAAGACTACAAGATCGTACCACTCATCCTACACTCATCTCCAATGTTACTTGGCTTAAAAACACCTACTTTGTATGGTCGCCATGTCATTGAAAAGTATTAAAGTATTAAAAATACCATTTGAAATAACTTAACACATAGGCCTACCATTTTTATTTTATTCGTGTATTTACGTCTAGAGTTATGATCTATTGACCTGTTTGGAATAAATAAAAGTACTTTAAACCTCTTTATGTCCTTTGGTTTTGCCACACATTACAGTTGAAAATCCATGAAATGTGCTTAGAAATGTTGAACAGTGAACACATCGTATCTAACTTATCAAGTGACATTTATCTTTGTTTATTGATTTATTTGTAATAAGCGTTTAGGTATTTTTTTTTAGTCAATCACGTTACGTGTTTTAATATATGTCGTCCCACAGTGTGTGATTGATTTTGAGGTTTGAATTACTTTCATGAGAGGGCTCTTAGGATGATTTGTTCTTTTTTCATTCGAAAACTATGATAAATCATTGGGACTTAAAAAATTCCTAAATTTTATTTAAGTTGACTAATTAAGAAATGATTAAAACACGAATTCCCACGAAAGAATCCCGTGATTTGCAGCAGCATACTCTGTTGCCTAATTGCAGGCAACAGAGTCTTAATCAAATTGTCAAATCTTGTCTTAATCAAATTCTGCACTTTTCCATTCACTTCACTGTTTGCTGCTTCCTAATGGGAATAGTAATATCTAGTTGACAATAACGTATAATACGCTCATTGTGACTACTTATCCCATTTTTCCTACATTCCTATATCACACAAACAATTATTTTAATTCAATCGCATCCTAGTTGGATTCCCGCACATAACAAATTACAAAGTACGTGATTTTAAAAGCAAATAATTTGATTTTATGTTAAAAATGCCAACTTTAAATTTTTGTAAAATCTAAAATGTAGTGGTCAAAAAACATTTGCCAAACAATCATGTAAGTCAGTGAAGCGCAGCGTAATTCGTAAATTGCCAAATTCGAACTGTGGAACCTCCTACCGCGCACGTACATTGACCAGCAGAAGTAAGAACCGGGGGAGATTGTCGTTGCAGTTCAGCTGACACGAACGACTGTTTCCTCCGTCGGCACGGACTGTACGGCTTTGACGAAAATTGCTATAAAACTGTAAAAAAATCAAGCAAACCATTCCGGGCGGTCAGCTCCGTCTCCGTGGTCCACCAAGAGAGCATCACTCTCCGTAGTTTGCTTTACTGTTGGTTGTCAACGTATAAATAATGTAATCGTTAACATACAATAATATAAATAGTTTAATGTATTCCTGTAAACGCATCAGTAACCTATAACATCATCATACAAACTACGTAGAACCTAAGGTATGTTATCTCTACGCTGTGTGTGTTGAACAGCTATCTCGAGGTCGAAATTTTTATTAGTTTACTTTACATTTGTTTGCGAAATTGTTAGAATTCCATTCTCTGCTAAAGTAGTCCACATCAAACAATTCGTTATTATAATAGTTTTGTACATTGTACAAAGATTTTAGCTAAAATAAATATTATTTTCCGTGAAATTTGATTTGAGTTTTTCAAGACATACAGTATTGATAAAGTGCCAATTTATACTAATGTAGAATTCTTTTAAGCTTTAATGCCTTCTCGCTTCATTCAATCCTCTTAAGTTCCAGAACAAATTAATGCTAGAATATTGTTTCAACTATTTGACTAGTTCATCAAAACATAAGTTGTAATAATACAGGTTCCCAGTATGTTATCAGTTAAGCTGTTTGAGGTATTTTAGTGTGGTAAAGTAAAAAAAAAACAAAACAAAAAAACAGCATATTATACAAAAATGTTCGTATAGCTTTTAGTAGGGTAGTATTCCAATAAATAAACATTTCTTCACGAGAGACTCGTTTTCCCCTTATAGGTGGTTTTAAATTTTAAGGTAGATTCCGAACCATCGGTCACGGTATTATAACATAATTTAAAACATCGATAATTGGCTAGTTCTATACTGTAACTCCTATACCAGGTGCACACTAATTGTGCAAAATATAGTCACAATTTTAACCTAAAAATCTATTCTTTACATCTTGTCAACCATAGAGTAATATAAAAATGGGCTGACATAACCAGCATTACTGGAGAAATATACCAATATCCTGAACCAAAGCTATAGTTAAAAGAATAAATACATAAAAAAATTACAACCAAAAAAGCCAGTTAACAATTTCCCAGATTGCCAGTTTACTCTGATGAATGCTTCGTAGACTTCTATTAATTTCCTGGTATTGAGTGTTTTTTTTCAGTCGCAATATTTTCAACGTTCCTACAAACCAAGTTTTTCAGTCGCAAAGCGCCGGTACTGGATGGTTTAGTGATTTAATCGTTGATGTTTTGTACGTACTTCGACTATTCCTTTGGTATCGCCGCTAACTATTAGGAGAAATTTAAATTATCTTCCATGAAACTAGAATCGAGTTTTTCAACACTAAGTAACTCTTGTATAATACGTCTTTTATTGCTATTAGATTCATATTTCACAATAGGTATTAAACAGGTTTTATTGAGTGATTTGTGGATTGCAATTGATTTTCATATTGTTTTTTAGTTAAACATTGTAAATTCTATAGTACAATACAACTTTATTATTTTATTTCTCTTAATAATTAATATTTAATGTTTTAAATAAATATTCTCTTGTATACAATAGTAGATTTTGTATGGTATTTAATTTATCCATTTTCACCACATTTGTTATCTTTTTTATTTATAAATGAATCTAAGTTTGCAATGAGGGGAAAAAAAGATGGCGTATATTTTTGTTCTCATTAATCATCCATGTACGATTAATCCTTATTTAGTAGTTGTATGTACCGGTATGGCTATACAGTGGTATTATTTACATAATGCCTGCTAACATTGACTATACACGTGTATAATCAATGCTGCTAATAGTTTTAAGCTTTCCCATTATTCCTATTGATCCTAACTTTGGAAATTTGACGTGTTTACAGAAAATGTTTGAACTAGAATAGCATAAAGAACAAGCACATCGCATGACTTAAATCGAAACCAAGACTTAAGTGTAGCAAGTTACTGTTGCTACGATAAATTTATTAACTTTTCAACTAAATTATTAAAAGGTTGTATAAAATAGTGTTCTCTGTAGCAGTAACCATACTGTACATACAAGTTTTGGGGAACAACAAACATACTCCAATCTTTTAGGCTATACGGGCTGATTATAATTTTAAAATTTCGTTCATGAAAAATGTAGTTAATTTCTTTTAATTTGAACATTCCCCCATATTACGACATACAGTCAATACCCACAGTCAATCTGAGTTAGACATAATGCCCACATATAACATACAGCATAATAAGTTGCATAGTAACAGTTAGGCTTTTGTTAACTAATATTTACATACAAAGCAGACTTAATATTATATTTTACTTACACAAAGCAGCAGAGCAATACCGTCCTATCAAGCAAACAAATATATTGAAAGCGTTTTGCTAGAAAAAAATGCTGATCCATTGCATCATGGTAACAACCTTTACAATCTAACCTCAAATGTGTCGTAGGTCATTCACCTATGGTTATGGTCACGGTCTGTGAGCTATACTGGCTAGTGTAATAACATTGAATACAGTATATACTGTATATTAATATTGAATAGCTATTCTCACAGAGGCATAAATTATTTTAAAACGTATAATTTATTATATACGTTGGCATATTATTATATAGGTCTACTAGAGGTCGTCCAGTGGTCGTAAACTCGACCAAAAATATGAAATGTACAGACTTCTCTATTTTCAAACATCGATGTAAAAAACATGTGATTGGAATTTCTTCTAGTTGTTTTTATTTTCTTTTTACATTTCGTTGTTATTTCGTCACCAGCATGGCAACCCGTAAGGCCCATGTTTTTTTTGAAAATTTTTTGCTTATATTTTAGCAAATTGTAATGTATAAAGAGCTTCTATACATTTACAGGAAAATATCTTGCTAACAATATCCGTAGATTTTCCCCGCGGTGCACACAAGCTGAGGAAAAAGGTTTTCAAGAAACATGCTCGCTTATTAATTAATTATTACCAGAGGTCGTCCAGTGACCGAAATATGTATTGTAGAGACTTCTCTACTTTCACACCACGCTGTAAATAAAACATGTGATAGGAATTTCCTCACTTTTTAGATTTTCTGTTTATAATATGTTGTTATTTCGTCACCAGCATGACAACCCATATGGCCCATGTTAAAAAAGTCCAAAAATCTATTCCCTAACCTCTTTTCCCCCTAAGATATTTGATAAGGCATAAAATATGTATCTTACAATAAGTCTTGCTATCGGTTTGACATGTTAAAAAAGTTGTCGTATTGGATATAAATTAGTACTTTACATCAGGGCACCATATTGGTGGCTTCAACCATAGAAAAAAATTTAATATAGACCGTCAGCTGTTCTACGGGTAACATAGGTTCTGGCACACAACGCTGGGACTGCCATGTAGCTACTGAATACGTGCTACTTGTCTGTGGTGCTACGTAACTACACGGCGCTCCCAGTGGTGTGCGCCAGATTATATGGTAACCATAGTAACCACAGCACGACTGACAGTCTATGCTTTTGTCCATGCTTCAACTACGTCCATTTTGATTCTAAAACTGGTGACAATTTAAACATTTGGAGGGAATGTCTAGATATATCTACGTTAGATAGTAAAACGTCCAGGGTTTGCACTATTCCCGTACAAAACCTTTAATAAATTGCCACTGACGTAGAATAGACAATATACAAATAGAATTATTCGAAGGTGACACCATAGATTAAACATACGAGTATTTTTAATCTATGGTGACAGTCTATCAGAAACCAAGGCGCAGTTATGCAATCCACGCACAAACTGCCTGTATCAGAATTGCCTATGAGCGCCGTTACACTTTTAATCATAGATGATTAATCGTTTTCTCCCATCTATTCAACACCATTCAAGTGACTTTCTATTATTGAGCCTAGGAACATTTAATAGTTAGTTTGTAGTACTTTCAGTATTATGAATCGCTTTCGAAAAAAAGGAATGAAAATGTACAGAAATTAGGGCTGTCCACAACTACTGTATTTAACTTAAAAGGTTCAGTCTGATCCAGGTCAACTGAATTGTTACTGCTCAGTTAGTTACGAGAAAAGAAGTTAATCATAGCAAAAGCATAATGTTCAAACTTAAACCTAATTTTCATTTATCTTTCGTTACACACTTTCTTTCGTATAAGCGAGATAAATAATTCATAACAACTAGTAATCAAGTAACTTAACATTTTAATTAAATTCTCTACGATAAAATCTTTTTAACAATTTAAAAACTGCTGCTTTAAATGGTGACACAGTTGAAGCAGTATTGGAAAAAAAATTAATAAACGAACGAATGAATCAACCTCTATTAAAACTAAATTTTGCTAAAAATTTCAGTTGTGCTTAAACAACGCTGAGTTAAGACAGAGCTATACATTTTTCTACATCAGAAAATACTGATAGAGTACATTCATTTTTCTACACCAGAAAATACCAATAGAGTACATTACATCCGATGAAAGTTGTCTTAAATTTCACGGTTTCTCATTTGTTACCTAATTTACAGTTTTATTTTTTTTCTAGAAACATTCTGTATCAAAATTATTGCTACTGAAATGAAATTAGAAAGGAGTGAAATAGTACAATATATTGCCGCTTATTAGCAGTAGCTTACAATCGCTTTGGTTCAGTACTGTCAATTCTGTTTGGTGACGTAGTTGTAAGCCATTCCGCTAGGTTGCGGTATATACAGCGCTTTAGACGCAGGGTGTTCCCTGTATAGCCAAGCCACCGGTATTCGCATGTAACCATGAAAAAATCTAGAAATATTATTTTGCCCGTTGATAAAAGATGCAACTAGACTTTCATCTTCTTGTTACTGTTCTCATCTAAATGGACGTAGGCAAATTTAGCCACCGACAAATTGCGGAGATTTCTGTCGAATATGCGGACTTAAAATAAAACAAACAAATTATTTTTAAATTTCATTTTGTAGCCCCTGAACTGCTTAGTATAGACTAAATTAATACAAATTTGAAATGCAAGACGAGGTATGTTTTAATTTAGTCTAATTATTTTTGCTAAAAAACGAAAAGGCTAAAACAAAACCTATATAAAAACATATACATAACAAAATTGGCTGCGAACTAGTTTAAAATTGATGAAAAATAACTCATTTAAAGTTTATCTGATTGGACGTCATACTGCTAGCAACATCATCCTTTATGGAACGTAAACTATCTCTTTAAGTAACCAGTTAATTAAAAATAGGAAATAGAAAACAATAAAAAATAAAATCCTAAACACTATAATTGCGCTCCGTCACTGGCTCATTAAACTATTTTATTTTTAAATATGTAACATATAGATGGGATACCTTCGCTTGAGAATTTATAATTCATGCCTAAACAATACACGTTTTAGACCAATTTATACTCCAGAGCGGTTGTAAAAGTCACTACTTTTGAGGTGACTTTTACCGGTAAAATATAATAAAATAAATATCATAACCATGCACTTAGTGCGAAAGAAAACATCTTTAGTCTTATTGAGTTTACCATCTACTACCTTTTTAGCTAAACATAAAATATATTTGAACCTTCTGCCTCAGTGTCATCTTCATTCACAGATTAAAGATACATAGAGTATGATGATTTATGAATGCATGAATCATGGCACGCTGCATCTATCGGCGGGAATTATACTGAAAAAAATATCTAAATGGATATTGTTAAGTTATTCTTACATAAAGGATACCTAGCCCTTACATTTATCAATATAAAAATACTGTCAGATAAAAGTTTTAAAGATAAACCTTTTCATCAATTTACTGTACTCACATAATAACTATAATCTTTGACTTAGTCAATGCTATAATTTATTAATAATTTTTAATTAGAATTACCTTAATAAGCTGTAACAATTAATTATTGGACTATTTGAACTAGTATTCAAATATAAACATCTTGTGTCTACTAATTATTATGGAGCTCATTTCGTGAATAGAGCACGAAGAATAAATTACTGTTTATTTTAATTAACTATGAAAAATTGAAAAAGTATTGTTCTAGTAGGTCAAACACATTTTACATAAGTTAAGTTTAAAATAGACAAGGTGACACAACTAATTAATTTGCATTATGACGACGTTCACAAGCCCAAGTTTGTAAAATTAGTACAACTTTAAGGAGCACGGAAGAATGTCTGATTAATTAAAAAAAGTGTACTGTGTTTTTCGAATGTTACATGTTCTTAAAAACAAGCGTTGCACCAAGAGGAAGAAAACATATTCAAAGATCATCCATGTATTTGGTTAAGGTTTCCATTCTTGAGACTCTAGGATCAAACTGATTTGAATGACTACTCATCTTATATTCAAAAGTTTTGTATTTTCTTTCAACTTAAGAAGTTGTGGTAAAATTCTTTCGATGAAATATTAACTATTTGACGTGATTTAGACATGGTTTAAATCAAGTGGCATTGAAAGTACAAAAAATTTATTGGTTAAACAATATAGTGATTGATGATAAAAAAAGAATATTCAATTGGTATATCAAAAACCTGTTCAAATTCCAGTCGGAAATTCTCGTTTCATAAAAAGTAATATTCAAGACTTGCCCACATATTTACAAAAGCCAAACACGATATAGAGAGCTTTTAATTTCGTTTCTCTGTTGAGTTTTGACGTGTAGTGCTGTTTGATTTAAATTTCGCTTTGATAACAATTGTTTTTAGTCACAAATATTTCCTCCGCTTACAATTCCACAAAATAATAATTTAATTAAAGTAATGCTATTACGTTAGTAATTGGAATCATCACATTTTCACTTAGTGTTACCTGTTTAAGTAGAATCAGAGTATTATGTCGTTGTTGATTTTTCCTGGTTCAATTATTTGCAATAATACGCGTAATTATGATCCTAATATTTTCTATTTATTGGGAATACAGTTATTGCTCCAGAGAACGAAATACGGGCAGTGGAGTGCCTTCAATTTTGAGGCAGTAACTCACACACTTAATAGTTTGGATGTTGCCGTTTAGAGATTGAAGGCCCGACGTGGGGACATTTGAAAAATTAACCTTACAAGACTTTACAAGTATGTAATATGAAAGAGAATAGTTTTCTTACTAATCATTAAATCCAATAAAATACTTCCAAAATAAAATATAATATACTGAATATTTACTGTCCAACTGCTTAAGATTATCATAATCAAATTTTCTTGATTTCTTCCATTTTTTGAATATGCTTATCAATATTTCAGACGGTTCATATTATAGCTTATACGCAATCAAGTATTGGTATTTGATAATGATAAATTATATCAGTTAACACACTACTTAAGTTATGCCTCAAAGAAATGTTTACTGGCGTATTGGCAAACCTAACGTTCAAACAGCGTTGGATACGGGTAGTCCACATGATTGGCACACTACACAGTCTTAGTACAACAGGACATATTGGCCAGCAATTGTCGAAACACAGACCCACATCTATTTTGCATCTTATTGACTAGCTACAACCACACTACAAACAGACATGTTTATCTTTGTGTGTAAAGGTTTGTTGCCTAAACAGTTAAACTGCATTTGGATGTTGCAGTGATAATTTACACGGGGTTGGTTATATCTTGGTGGTAGGTGAAACATACATCGTTTTTTGGTAGTTTTGTTCTCCCTTTACTATGGCGCTACGCTCTAGCCCAGAATAGTTGAATACATTACTTCAAGATTGACTTACAACCTAGAGGGTTGCAGCGTCAAATAATAGCTGAACCCATTAGTGGTTGACGGGATTTGAACCCGGGACCTCAGTGACCAAAGCCTTTTACTCCACCACTAGACCAGCTTGCTCCCACAGACCCATAGTATAATATAGGGTAATACGAGGTGTATGCCAAACAAAAGACAAAATGTGATTACAAATTAAATAGCTTTCTGTTGTAAAAATACATGTATGTGATATAAAAACTCAATCATAAAAATGAGATAGTGTTGTAAGCATTAGATTATCTATTTATAGTGCCTAACTACCTGCGTTAGAATTAATTACTCGAGGAGTCATACGTTGTATAAAGTGTAATTGAAAAGTCCTGGAACGGTGTAATATATTTTATACTATTATAGATAAAGAAATGAAACTTGGTAAATCAATTAATTATTGGCATAAATGTCTTTTAAGGTAGTATTACTTTTTGGTCCCTTAAAGGGGACGGCCCACGGGGAGTCAGACGAAATTCTTAAATAGCAGCATAGTTTGGTATCAAATTCAAGGTCTCCGTTGGTAAAACATAATGCCCCTAACCCGAACTCAAACGGTCAAAGAAGTAAAAAATGACATTTGTTCAAAGATTCCTTGGATATCGAATGCATTTATACTGTGGGGCAACCGCTAGAAGTCGAAAGACAATCTTAAACGTAAGCAAAGGTCAATATAGGTCTTTATTAGTAGAATACAATGCCGCAAATTTGAGTTCAAAATAACAGCTAGGTAAAACTGGCAGCCGAAGATTGAAAATGGCAGATTCAAGAAATATTACAACGGCTACCATTTTTAAACCGGTAAACAGTATGAGTTCTGGTTTGCGGCAATGTAATTTACTAAATAAGACCTTCAATCTGATACCAAACTTGACCTATGGTATTATTTGAGAATTTTGTCTTACCCCTCGTAAGAGAAAAAAAGTAACACTAGCTTGAAAGACTAGACATTTATGATTATTATTGATAAACCAAGTTTTATTACTTTATCTCTAATAATAAAAAATATATCACCCGTTCCAGGACTTTTCAATCACACTGTATATTACGTAAACAATGCATTATCCAAGTAAAATATTGCCAAAGTAAATTATACATTTATAGATAATGAACAAATTGTTCGAAATTAATTAACGGGTCTAATCAACAGTTTGGCTGATTTGCATTGAATCAATCATCGTAATGGAGTAGATCAATCAAATCTACTCAATATTAACATCGTTCACCCAATAAATCGGTTGCTGAAGGGAAAATGAGGCTCAAAAGATTTATATGAATACAATTTTTAAGGATATTTACACTGTTAAATAGTCATAGTTAATGTAGCTGATTGGTTGTTATTAAATTAACAGTAACAACTTTAATTATAAAAGGAATTTATATTTTTAAACCCTGCTCATAAGGTTTTTGTGATATAAAATTAAATTGGGTGCTTGGTAAAATGATCGTAATACTTACTCTCTTTAATAAAGAAGCTCGTCAACAGTTATTAGATTTCACACTTGAACAAATTCATTGTAAGAAATATATTTTCCATCTCATAATTTTGTATAAACTGAAAGATTTCTTTACAATGCCTTATTCTCATTAGGCATAATTAAGAATCGTGCACAAACACATTTATAGAAACATATTAATTCCCTAGCCTATAATACGTTATAATAATTATTAGTGTTAGTTTCGAAATAGATTCATAATTGTTTTATTATTTGTGCATATCAGTGAACGTTTTACATTTTTAGTCTATTTCAACTGTCACTAAACATTAGACATGTAGGAACTGTATATAAAAGAGTAATATTTGCTCACAAATCTGGGAAACTCTATATATATTCTCATCAGTGCGTTGTCTTACAGCAACCTAAAATTTGCCTTTATTATACAGGGTGTTTCCAAATTGTCTCGAAATATTTTGTGTACTTGTTCCTTGGGCTAAGACAAAGATTTGAATTTAAATTCTCTATCTTTTTGATCTGAAAAACATTTAATTTGGCATAAAATAATGATTTTAAGTGGCCGCCATATTGAAATGGCTTGAGATATTGGAACGAAATTTTTTAAGCTCCTTTTACCTTTTAAACTACTTATTTATACCAATTTCTATCTTGAAAAATGCAGAAGATATAAAATAATTCTCTAAAATCTCAAACAGACCGAAAAAGAAATCTAGGCATTCTAGATCCATAGTTACATGGCATTGTTTTTCTTAGCCCAAGGAACAAGTCCACAAAATATGTCCAGACAATTTGGAAACACCCTGTATAACTTGTGCTATTAACATCAAGACTTTACGGGTTGATTCTTCATTGGTACTCATAACCTCAAAATTTAGTATACCTATCATAGTTACAGCCATGACGGAAAACCGATTGATTATCGTATTGATAGTTTACTATATATGAGTTCATTTATGTTTTTCAGATAACCAACAGTTAATACAAGTACTAGTTGAGCCACGATGCTTATAGCGAGCAATAGAATCCCCCGCAAGAGCCTACAGTTGTCTGTAAAATATTAGCTACAATAGTACGAAAATATTTTAGTTTTCACTTCCGTTAAATGCTCTCGGCAATGTTTTAATGTTCCTCACTATAAGTGGAGTATGCAAACACTACTACATTTTTATAGTTTTCACTTTACTGTTCTTGGAGTTGTATTGAAAAAGTTTTGGAATAAAATTGAGTTTAGAGTGCAAATGCGCTGAAGCAAAACTGAGCCGTACTTCCAATTTCTTTCAACTCAAACATAAATGCTTAAAGTTGCATAAAGTTTTCAAGTAAATTTAAGATTTTCATATTATTTATTATTACTTTATATATGTAAGATAAACGTCCACAGTATAGTGTAGAAAACAATATACATTCATTAGGTTTTCCACTAGCTGTATTGGGACCAAGAATAAACGATTGATTTACAATTTATAATGATCACACTTGACTTAATTGTATACAGACGTAGCCTGACATTACTTTGTTTGTTTGTGCAATAAAACAATTTTAAACTTGTATTTAGGTACATTGTATCTTAAAACGAATAGAAAATTATTTAATTAAGCATTTATTTCATACAAGAATGTCTTAAAACGGAATCTGCTCTCAATTGAGGAGGCAAAATTTAAATACCTTTCATCGCTGGCATTCCTTATGGGTCATTAAAATTCTTAATACTAAAAAAAAATTAAGAAAATAAAAATAGGTAGTGTGTTTTAATTAAAAACATTATATAAACAAATTTTTTAATTAGTTTCAATGAGGTGTGCATTTTTATTCAAAATCTGTTGAATAGTTTGGTTTAAAAATGATTGATAAACCCATACTTAATATATTGATATATTATATTGATTTATGAATATATTCTGTACATATATGCCGACGGAAATGTAGCTGGTTCCGTGTTATAGGAAAGAGGTAACTAAATAATAAATCTAATTATTAATGTCTGATAGTAAATAAAATGATTTATGCACATCACCTCATTTTTCAAGATAGGTATTCATTGAACGGTCAATTTGTTCAAGTCAAACTCAATTTAGTCAAATCAAATCAGTTCATGATTGATGTTTAAAACATAAATCATTCCGTTGGATGAATTATGTTGCTCGTTACGCTTCACATCATTGGCAGTTTCATATTTGAATTACTTTTCCAGGAAATCTTTTGAATAATTGATATTTCGCTGCAATTCTGCTGCATACGTTATGTGTTTCAGACTCTAACAAATGGAAATAATGAGTGAAACAATACTATATGTTTTGAATAGTTTACCATTCATAACTGATTCATTTATCAATAGAACCTCTAAAACAATAGTTAGAACCGAGTAAACGTCATAATTTTCCATTGATAAATATATCGTTGACTTTATCAAATGAAATATTATATTTTCAATACTATGCTGTGTTTAACAATCATTGGGGATGATTCAAAATCTAAATAGTTGTGTTTTTAAATATTAGTCCATAATATTAGTTTTTTAAATTAAAAAAATGTTGAAATTGTCATACAAATAACGGATACAAAGGTTTTTTAAGAAACGGGGGGTACGTATATTTTTTCTTAAGTAGATTTATAAAGCAAAATGATCCTTCCTTTAATTTTAAGCCCTTTTCAAAAAAACCTAATTAAAAAAAAAATATGATAATTTTGCATAATTGATATGACACTAAAATATATTCCTTTTTTAAAATAATTTAGTTGAGTTCTGGAAAATTGTATATCTATTACGTTAAGTTTTTTGTAATTGCAATTGATAATGTTCAAACTTACAACACGCTGATAACCCCTAAAAAGATTATAGTATCTACCTAAAAACTATTACAAGAATATCTGTGGTAATAAGTGAAAATCACTGACTTTAATATAAAGTCCTGTTACACTGTGTTTCGGTTATTATAATTTTACAGTATGTTAGTACTCATTATGCAACTTGTTTTCTTATACATTCCTAATATCGTTAGTTACTTGACATAGGCCGAGAGACACTTGAAAATCACCTTTGTGTATTTATACGCATTTAAAATAGTTTTGGAATTAAAGTTTTTTTAATTATACTATACATGTTACATGAAATACACAAATACTCTTTATTTCCCGTGAACTATAAATATGGAAAATTATACTTATTTGTGTATTTCTAGTTGTAAATTTACTTATAAAATATACAAAAATAACTAAATAACTAGCTATACGGACCCATAACTTATTCTAAGAGAACTTGTTTCCTGCAGTGCAGCGTACGCAATAATAACTTCAAGAACCTGCAACCTCTCCTGAACTCAATTTACAATATTGTTCATTTTAACATTAATAATGTTCAAACCTCTGCAGCGTTTCTGTAGAAGAAATTGTGTCGTTTTTTCACAGTTATGGTGATATGTTGTTTAATTTTTTACACGATCGCTCGTGTAAAAATATAACCGATTTAAACGTTTTCCCAGCAAGGTAATTGTAATTTACTTATTAATTTCCTGTATTAATAGCATTTTGTAGCATACGTTTTAATTCCTACGTACAAGTTTCAGTAAAAAATGTATTTTGTTTGTCTGTCTGTATGTAAAGCTTAGTTGTGCTCTACTTGTACACTTTGTGGTTTGCATGTTTGCAACATATTGTAATACTAAGTAAACAATATTTTTATATACATCCTAAAAATACAGGGCGTCTCAAGAAGATAAGTACAATTTCATACATTAGCTATACCGTTACTTTTACAGATGAACTAACTCGGACTATTAGGAATAAACAATATTAGAATGAGGGTAATACATAATAATTTATTTTTGTAAAAAAATACAACCGACTTCAAACGCTCTAAAAAGAATGAAATAATTTCAATAAAGTAAACTTTTGTATTAGGCAAGCTCACGTATTTTTAAGTCGGCGCGGCTCTATGATGATTTTTGATACAAAATTGAAAGAGGGTGTCCATATTGCAGGTGACTATCTATAACTAAAGGTGTTGATCTGCATGTCTTTTTCATAGTTATGCGTTAAGTGTTATTTTATTACCGTAATCAGAGATCGGCATTATAGTGGTATTAACGAGTATCTTTAAAAAAGATTATAACGCATTTAAATGTTTCTAACTTGGAAAATTAACGTTTTAATACTAAACTAGCTTCTTTTCCCTATCATAATATCAAACTAAATTATTTTCCTATTCATATAGAACATTTGTGTGTGTTATTTTCATAATGCATTTATTCCGAAGTAAACATAAAATACTAGAAAATATTTCTTTTAATATATAAACAAAACAGTTCAGTATGTTTTTTATATATTTATGTTATCCAGCTACAATTTATTGATTTTCAAAATACACACACAATATTTAATTTCAATCATATTTGCAGTTTGAGCCGCGCCGACTTGAAATACGTGAGCTTGCCTAATACAAAAGTTTACTTTATTGAAATTATTTCATTCTTTTTAGAGCGTTTGAAGTCGGTTGTATTTTTTTACAAAAATAAATTATTTCATGATTTTTAGTGACTGTATTATTTTTTATGTATTAATTACTTGAGGTTTTTTTGATAAGCAAAACTGTTTGAAACAATCAAAAGTACCGCAGAACAATCATTATTTTAAAACTGCTTGAGTCACCTGTTCAGGTTACATAATCAATGGGTATGAAAATAAACATTTTTATATATTCCTTAAGAAAGAAAGAGTTGTCCATTACATTAGGCCTAATGAAAAACTAATTGTCTTTTCTAGATACATTGAAATGTCAGACATCATCGTTTCCTGCAGTCGGTGTACTTCTACATTATAAAAAGAAATACAGTAACATCTCAAGCCTTTTGGAACAATATGAAAGTTATTCCTCAGCCACCAGCACTAAAAAATCTCTCAAAAGTGGAAAATTGGTCGTTAACACGTATAGTACCTTTGGAAAATATTATATGAAAGATTGGTTCAGCTAAAAGTGGTGTAAGTCATGTAGGGGGTTTTGTTTGCTCAAGATATAGCCTAGTCGAAATTGCAAATCATTTTCCTCTAGGACTTTCCGAAGCAAGCATAATAGTATTGATATGATATAGTAACTGGGTAGAGAATATCAATAAACATTCCATATCTGCAAATGCATGTTTAGTAATTAAAATATTTAACACTTTTAAGACAATTGACGATTATGCACTGTCACACTTCTTAGGTCGTGTAAGGAATAATTGCATTTAATTTATATTTAGACCTGTTTTACGAATGCTTTAGTTTTCACAATACACCTTTATTTGTCAATATCAGACAGCTATTTACTGAAACAGATATGTTTTTGTAAGTCAGAATATTCAATACTAATAAAAACAGAATTACTGTATACACAAATCAGGTCAAACGTTAAAATACATTTTTTATAGTAACCAAAACAAAATGCATTTTTCTCAATGTAATTCATTTAGGCTCCATGGCAAGAAATAGTTTATTGATCAATATGAAGCAACTGTTTTGTCTGTAGCTTCATTTAAAGGGTTTCAACTAACAGCTGTAGGAATATTATTATTATTTATTGCCTTCTCTGCACAAATGTAAACAATCTGCACAAATGTAAACAAAATAAATGTTGAATATTTAAGGTTTTCAGAATTTTTCACCGAAACAAATATTATACTTAAACATAATATATAAGGTACCAAATAGAAACTCTCCTGGTTATTTTGGTGGTGGAACCACACTGATCGGTAAAAGAATCACAGAGAAATTGGTGAACATACATAGAAAAAAAAAACATCGCCACAAACAAATTGAGAACCTCCTCCTTTTGTTGGTAGTGGGGAAGTCGGTTAAAAACAGGTAGATCATCATACGTTTAAATGTAACACAGTATGGCTATTGTATGAAATTGTAGGCCTAGTCATTTGTAAACACCCTGTAATGAATGCTAAATTTCCAAACTATAAAAAATGATTGCATGAGTACAAAAATATAATTAAATGATTGCATAAAAAGTTTCATTATTTCATTTTCATTATGTCGTGTTCATGAAATCTTGTTGTCTCCAATTTTTTCAACTACTTTTATACTGACCTTTTATATTTAGACCTGTTTTACGAATGCTTTAGTTTTCACAATACACCTTTATTTGTCAATATCAGACAGCTATTTACTGAAACAGATATGTTATTGTAAGTCAGAATATTCAATACTAATAAAAACAGAATTACTGTATACACAAATCAGGTCAAACGTTGTATTTTCTTGTAAAAATGGTGTATCCGTAAATAAACAAATAAAGGCCAAAAAGTTAATCCCTCTTCATTTTTTACATTTAGAGAATACGGATACTAATGGTTGGCATTACCCCTTTAAAATATTGTTCTGAACGGTGACTCGAAGTTTGTGTATTTAAAAATTAAAACTGATTGTACTAGAAAACCACAAGGAAAAACTTCAGAAAACATTTGTTGTAAACCTTCTTCAAAAGGCCAGACGAGGATATACTGTGGAATCGTGACCAGCTTACAGAGGTAACTGGTATATTGGTGTTGGCTAAATATATGTAGTTGTTATTGTAGTTTCAGCTTAACCCAATCAAGTAAAATAAAATGATCAAACGAATTCATGGGAAGGAGTGGTTTTGATACAGGATACAGGATAGTTAGTCATTTCCTCGTAAAAAGTATCCTTTTATAGTTTATAAACTTGTAACCGGACCTTCAGCTAAATGCGAGCTCCTAATCTATTTTTCAATTAACTGGAACCCCCTGGCTCCAGGACCGATTAACTAATAAACAAGTTGTAAAAACAATTAATTTTATAATTGTGTAGTCGCATTGTTATTAGAACAATTTGTCTAATCATCTGTTCTTTTAGAAATTCGTCGTATATGTAAAATAGTTTTACATGCAAGCATGCAAGTTGTTATACTCTCTTGTCGCAATATCATACAGAGTTTTCTTTACAAACATGAACATAGGGACTATGTTCAGAATTGTACACATACTGTAGCTAATATATGAATTTATAAACCTAAACTTCAGATTATATTTTTGTTCTTAAATATAACTCCTTTGACACTAGTCGACGATGCTTCGACAAAGATATGGTCCCAATTCGCTCATCAGTGAGACAATGTTAACATTGTCTCACTCTAATTGCTTTGTTTCTCTCCAGATTTGCAACGTGAAGGCACTTTTCTTTACCAATTTATTTATTTTATGGTAACTGTACGAAAAATATAATGTGCAACTCGAGAGCAAAGTGCAATCACCTCACTCTAGAAACCATTCCTCACTCGCCTACGGCTTGTGAGAAGGGATTTCTCTAGAGTGAGGCAATTGCTCACTTTGCTCACTAGTTGCACAAATAACTATTTCCGATCTTGCTACTTTGTCATCGATAAGTTTCACGCACAAGCTCTCACCAATGGTTATTGAGTGGTTTGAACTATTCACTTTGTACTATAACACGAATATAAAGGCAATACAGTTTGATAACACTGGAAGGCAAAGTGAGATATTTTCTAACGAGAGGACACAAGCCATTTAAAACAATGTCAATTATTGCCATACAAGTTATATTTTATAAATATTATCATTAATTACGCGTTTCTTATTTATGATAAAAGAAAATAACAGGAGACTAAATAAGGGCCCAGTTCCACAGAGAACCTGCGATATATTATCGGGTGAATAACAATAAATATCGATGTTTATCCGATTTACATCGATTACAAAATATTATTTATTTTCTTCCCGATGTGAACATAGAATTGAATTATTATTTGTTTAAGTTTTTATTCATATTGAATGAATACAACTATCAATATTTAACCAAAAACTGTTTTCAATTTTCAATACTGTTGAAATGGTAACTACATAGAAATTGAAAACTCATAACTTCTTCCATTTTTATTCTTGAATATTCAAAAATAAACTATTGATAAAACAAAGAAAAAGCTTTGAAAATTTTTTGTTACTGTTTTTATTTATATCCTATGGTGTTAAATACAATACGATATTAATATCGAATCAAATAAATATCAATATATTTATTATTATTCATTAGATATTATATCGCAGTTTTTCTCCTACACTGTTCCCTTTAATAAAATATACCAACCTTCGAAAGATCCACCTGTCTAAAGCACTGCCCCACTATCAAAACTTCATATTTATTTTGTCTACTTTACATAAATGAATATATAACCGGTAATGAGAAAGTTTTTCAATCAAACTTGAGCAAACAAATAATGTTGTTGTCTGATGCAACAAAACAAGAGGATATTGCCTTAGCGGGTGGCGAGAACGTCTTGCTGTGAAATGTCTTGAGATAATAAACAAAACTAGGTGAAACCCGTCGAAATCGACGGTTATTTTCAAGGATTACGCTAATTCATCTAACTGCGATAAATTGAGTGAAATTGTACATATTTTGAGCATTTAGCATTGTTTAAAGATTAATAAGTGTAAAAACAATAATGATAGTTACCAAATATGGTTGATCATTCAATGAATAAAATATCTCCCATACTGTACGTCATCAGAGTTATTAGTATATTATCTGGTATCTCATCGTTTGGATTGAACTTGAAATAGTATTAAAATCGTATTGGTGGATCTTTTGTAGTTAAACACTTCCGTGATTTCATCAGTGTAATGCAGATTAATCTATGGTTTTATTTTTAAAAAATATCTGTTTGTTGGGAAGACACATTCTAACTTCAAAGGGAGATATCCATTACAGTGTAAGTTTGATTTTTCCTTCGTCACGTCGCGTCTGTTCATATCGTACTTCTGTGCTAAAATGAATAACCTTCTATCACAGTTTTGAGAAATTTGTTGTGGGGTTACTGTTAAAGCTGGAATTCCTTGACATGGGGGATGTCAGTTAGTTGTCTCAGCCATATCGGGTACATAAAGTTGTCAATATAATCTCTCTACGGAATGTGAGTTGTAGTGGAATATACTTGAAGTGAAGTTGACTTTTATTCTTAAACTGTTAGGGGACTCCTCATTTATACGCAGCTTCATTGACAACAAATAATGCAAATGACATAGCAATGGGACATTTCCAAAAAGCAAAAATACTGTAAATTTGCTGTTACGTAAATATTGACGTTTACATGCATTGTTAATCAACGTATCTTATAAAGGATGATGTGATCTAGTTTAAAAGGAATATGACCTTTCTGTCATGACAGTAGCTGCTTAAATATTATTTACTCATTGGGCCATATTTACAGCCAAAATGTTGTGTTATTTTCAATAACATATGGGTAAAGTTACATAGATTTTTTTGCTGCTGATCAGTGCACTTTAAGAATATACCTATATTTTTGAGAATAATTAAATGGTTTTTGTTGCAGAGTAGCGCTAGTAAACATGCACAACTCTTTTCGTTAGTCTAATAACATTCAAAGGCTCTCTAAAAATTCAAGTTCTTATTTGTATAGGTGCATATCTATATTATGTTTTCACTAAGCTGAATGAATACATCGAAGTAACCTCTCTGTAAAGTCTGCAGTATATTGCAGTTTTCCAGCTTAATGACTTTATTTATCATGCAAATATTTCTATATAAATATTGTAAAATGTTTTATCCAGTTGCTGTCAACTACTATTAATTTAACAAAATATGGACATGGCTCAAATAGGCACCGTGCCCTTCTGCACTTGTAGGCTATTATTTTGTATTGTATTACACAATTTAATATTTTTCCAATGATTGAAAACATGTATGACAATAATCTCATGAACCTATGATGATCTCTCTAGAACAATATGATAAAAATAAAGACAAAAATGGTGAAAAGGGCAGTCACCAACCCGTAAAATAGATATAAGGTCAAAAATAAATAATTTTAAGAGTTACTGTGATAAAAGGATTTCCACTGATTTCGTCATGGTATATATTGCAAAACATAACATGATATAGAAAAAAATTAATTTTAAAATCAGAAAATTACATTGCAAATGCTTCTTTTGGACAATTCAGTAACTCCCAATTAATGTGTCTTGTTTAAAATACAATTTACAAATTAACAGCTGTTTCATTAAAAAGTATTATCCACATGGCCAAAATGTAAACAAATCTGTAGAGGGATCTTTAAAGGCTTCTGGGGCGGAGCCCTAAGGGAATTTCCTTTGTTTTTCTTTTGATAACATATCTACAGACCAAGACCTGTCTTTCGACACCCCTACCAAGTTTCTACGCCCAGCCGTTCTCTCAAATTAGTGGAGACAAAGTTTCCAATTAAATTTTTAGATTCCCCCATGTTAATCTTATGGGAGAAAATCCAACTTTGATGGAAGATCCTGCCCAAACTAATAAAGATATCAAAAAACGAAAAACACTTTGCAAAACTACAGATCAGGGCAATTCTTTTGACGTTTTAATCATCAAAATCGGTCCAAAAATGAGGGAGGAGTTCTGTTCACAAAAATCGGCTTAGCGTATTATATATATAGAATAGATAGATAGCATCAAGTAATATATACCTATAATTTACGGTTATTGGGTATAAATACCTTTAATAGAAAACTGATATAGGTTTAATTGTAAGAATATAAACTTCTTCAATATAAACCACATTTACCCATAGAAAACACAATCATATGTTCCTTCAACCGTTTTTGTGTGGCATTAAAGTAAAACGTGCCTCTGTAATAAAATTTAATATATACCAGTTAAATCTTACTTATCTCAGTTAAATAACACTTGATACATATATTTACACTTATACTGTTTGAGCTAATTATTTATGACATCTTATTAAAAATATGTCACTCTGAAAGCAGACTTTCCCTCATAGATTGTCAGTTCTCAACTGAGTATTTATTAACTTAATAACCTTTTATTAGAAAAACCGAAGGTTTATACGCGATGGTTATACGTTAGCGGACTCCTACAGATTTATTTATACATTTTGTCCGCACTACACACTTCATTCGTTATTTTCAATCAATTTGTGGGTGTAATAGTACTCTTCTGACATTTGAAAGCATCAAGTTGAAGTAAGAAGCAAGACGAGGAGAGAGCGCCACCTGGAGGTAGTTTACGATGGATATTCTGTACAGTAATGGCTACTCGCTGTCTTGCTGCATTATGTAGCATAGGATTCATGTCTGCGAAGTTTACCCGAACCCAGGTGAAGCTGCTCACAAACTTTTAAATTAGAACCCACATTATTGTTTAGAATTAGGTTTGTATAGTTTCAAAATTTACCTAACTCTTGATCTACCAGAGAGAAAAGGTCAATTGACGTTAAAAGCTGGACACTGGAGTTGACAACATGTTTACAACCTTTTTTGACAACGTTGATGCTCTTACATCAACAATATGTAAACGTGACATAAAACTAACGCTGTGAGTTTTGAAAAACTAAATATCTGGTGTAAATTCTGAAAAACAGTTGAAACTAGCTTTCTATGGGTTGTAAACTTTTATTGAAAACACCAGTTGCATACGTTGGTGTAGACACGAATGAAATGTTAAAAATGTCATTTGAAATTAGGTGTAAAAGAGTTAAATGTATTATTCCAAACTAGCAAGTTTTACTTACAAGCATATACATGAGTGGCACATCTTTACCATGCTTGTTTAACTATAAATTAAAATTCTGTCACCATGAATTGTTTACTATAAAACTAATACATCTGTAAAGGAATGTCAAATGAATTTTTAGTACGACATAATCTGTACACACTGAATAAGTCGAAGTATTTAACCATATAATTGGAGACTTGTACATTAAACGATTAAACCCTTCGTGTAATTAGAGCGGTTCTTACATTCTGCAAGCTCAACAATTATCTAAGCTTTTAATTTAAATTGTTCAAAAAGATCGGGGTAACGGGAGAAAAAAATCAACAAAGTACTGTAGCTTAAACTAATTACTAATCCAAGAACTGTTATAATCACAGACCAAAGAACTCATTTTAATGTTTGAAAATATTAAAAAAGTGTCATACTAGTCTATTTTAATAGCATACATCGTATTCACACCTATGTGTTAGGTTACGACGACAGTATTGTATAAATTACGGTAACTTAAACCTATATTAAAGGAGCCAAAAATACCTATTGACCCATTATATTTCCCTTTAACCACGTAACTGGGATAACATTTCTTTTTATTTAGAAATTTGTAGAAAACATACTCATCATAGGACATAATATTTCTTTTTATCATCAAAGAGATAGTATAAACTAACAAGATTATAGTATGCAGTTTACATTAGTCAAGAATTAAAAGTGACTCCCAGAAGGTTTTTAAGAAAGACGCGAAGCATTTCCTGTTAGAAAAAAGTGATTTATACAAAGTAAGCTAAGATGGTTGTTCGTTTCAACTTGATTGAGAATGTGAGTTCAGGTTCTCTTTTACATCTGAAGTATCTAAGAATAACTATTCATGCATGATGTATGATTTAGTTTTGAAATAACAAAAAACACTGATTTATTTAATTTAATTTATTAGTTAACCCAGTAGGATAGAAGAGTGTATTTACCAATAATGAGAAAAAAAATCAAAGCACGAACACAAAATACCCAAAATATATATTTCAAAACCAAACTGCTTTGCGTAAAGCAAATTTTGGAAGTAATTTTTTTCAAGTTGTAACGTGAATATTTATTATATTAGTCTTATCGTGATTTATAATGTGTTTATTTTTTAATATAATCAATTACTTTAAATATATGAAAGTTCAGACAGTTTCCAAAACAACAAAATTTTCGGTTGTTGTCAATTTAATAATTAAAAACTTGATAGTAAGAGTTGAAAGAAGTATATTATTAATTTAATAATCAAGGCATTTTCGTAATAGCGCTCTTTAGTTGAGAAGAAACAACCAATTTCTTTCCTCAAATTAAACGTTTGATACAGTTATAAGGAAATCTTAATTAAAAACAATGTAGCCCACTTTCAAAAGGAAACTTTACAAGAAACCAAATTTCGTTTTCCTTATTTTGTTAGAAAGAGCCAAGCAATATTCTTTGATTCTAAGAAAGATAAACTAGTTGTCATGTAAAGTAAGTAACATCATGTGTGCTATACCTAGATTTATTTGTGTCTAGCTTATAATAGTACAGAACATTACTAAAAGTTAAGTATTCTATAGTTGTTTTTTCGACTAGCCTGCCTCCAACATATGTTTTTGGGTTTTTCAATATTTACATATTATTATTGTTGTAAAAAAATAATAATGTTCTAAATATTAAAGAAATTCATCTAAGTTTTGTACTCATTCATTTTTACCTTCATTTTTTGGCGATTTTCTCAACCGTATTAAAGTATTTTAAGAAGTTATAAGGATTTTCTATCTCTTCAATAGTAATATATTTATTTAACCTCAAGTCAAGTAATCAAGATTATAAAGAATTAATTCAAGGTAAATTTATTCCTATTCCATTACTCAAGGCTAAAGCTAAATTCTCTCCTATCTAACTTCCAATTCCCTAATCATAAATATTATAAACATTAAGTAAATATAAACGTGCAATCCTTGCTTTTTAGCATTAACGGAATTATGACCCTTAAGAAATTAAATACAAAATGTGTGTGTTTGAAAAATTTAAAGAATTGATTTATTTGATATGATATGGAGAATTTAACATTCGGAAACATTTGTTTACTCTTCTACTGTTTAATGTGAAATATCAGTTATTCCAAGTATATGCAATAAAGATTTCAGTAACTTTACTACCAATTACATTTATTTACTGTGTCAAACCTTTGGAGCTGGTGTAACCTCTTTTTCACTATAAAAACATCAGTAAAACATTAAACAAGCCTAACATAATTTGTTTGAATATCATGTTTATATACAAATCTAATAACTAAGTCGTAAATACCATGTAGCTAAATATTAGAGAACCTTTATGTAACAAATCGCTTAGATCTTTACTGGACGCACACCCTACTGTGCAACAAATTAGCTATCACGAACAAAATCTATTAATTTTCTAAAATTATTTATGACCAGTAAAACAAAATAAACATTTCCTTACAGGAAACGGCTGAAAACGTGTTCGCAGCGTGATTAAGTTAAGATTTTGGGGGGGTTATTTAGGAGTGGTATTATAGGGTAAAAATGGACTTCTATTTTGACCCTCAAAACAATGCACTTTAAAATTTCGCTCTTAATAATTTAAGCGTTGTTAAACGGTTAATAGTTACGGAGGAAATTCCCAAAACTCTAAATTGAAGACGTCCATGTTAATTATTCTTACACATGAAATGTAAACGGTTGTTTGCTGGTTTAAGGATTTATATTGCTAACATTTGGTAAAGGGGTATATTTCATACTAAGCGATTGTCATTTTAGTAAAGAACTCACGTTAAAACCTTCCCTGTAGAAGCAAACCCAAGTACTCATAAACATTAGTGTTATTTAAAAGGCTGCTATTTTAAAGAAAAAAATATACTGATATACTGAAGCAGGCAAATGGGAAGTCACTTTGCTGTTGAGGTGGGGTATATTTTCTTTATCGTATAATTTGAAAATACTCAATCGATTTTTATTTAATTTTTTCTACAAATAAAAAATGTAACTATTTTTACGATAGCGTAAAATAGTATGGCCAAATCTTTTAGTAACAATATCAATTATGAATAAATTAACTAACGATATTATTTTAAAGCTCTCCACACAAAATATATTTATATTATTTCAAAATTTAACTTAAACGTATTTCACTTACACTCAGTTATCACCATGAAATTCAATCAATTTTGTTGACTGGAAATAGTGGTACAAACATTGCAATATTTAAAGCAAATAACAATGTGGCAAATACTGCTTTATAACATGCAATAAGTTAATTACTAACTAGCTGGTCTTTGTAGCTGATATTTGCTGTAGGCAAGCAGCTTTGAAAAAAAAAAACAACTACGACATTTATTGAAAAATATTTCGATTTAACACTCTGTTTCAACTTTCCATTAGGTGAATTGAAAAACAGTCAAGTAAACATTTTTGAACCGCATTTACCTATTGATTGCCTTCGGTGAAATATTATTTCTCTAGAGAAGCATCGTTATAATATATGTTAGCTAAATGCAGCCAAAACCACTATTAGGCACAAAGCGCTCCCTTTGAAGGCATGACTATTTTATTCAGCATTGGGCATTCGATCTTGAATTTAAATGAGACAATGAGAAATGAGAAATGAGAAATGAGAAATGAGAAATGAGAAATGAGAAATGAGAAATGAGAAATGAGAAATGAGAAATGAGAAATGAGAAATGAGAAATGAGAAATGAGAAATGAGAAATGAGAAATGAGAAATGAGAAATGAGAAATGAGAAATGAGAAATGAGAAATGAGAAATGAGATATGAGAAATGAGAAATGAGAAATGAGAAATGAGAAATGAGAAATGAGAAATGAGAAATGAGAAATGAGAAATGAGAAATGAGAAATGAGAAATGAGAAATGAGAAATGAGAAATGAGAAATGAGAAATGAGATATGAGAAATGAGAAATGAGAAATGAGAAATGAGAAATGAGAAATGAGAAATGAGAAATGAGAAATGAGTAATGAGAAATGAGAAATGAGATATGAAAAATGAGATATGAAAAATAGAAATGAGAAATGAGAAATGAGAAATGAGAAATGAGAAATGATTGACATTGAACATTGAAAACTTTAAACAGTGAACATTGAACATTGAAAATTAAACAGTGAACATTGAACATTGAACAATGAGAAATGAGAAATGAGAGTTGAGAAATGAGAAATGAGAAATGAGAAATGGAAAATGAGAAATGAGAATTGAGAATTATTGACATTGAGCATTGAAAATTGAACATTGAACATTGAACATTGAACACTGAACTGAACACTGAACACTGAACGCTGAACGCTGAACGCTGAACACTGAACATTGAACATTGAACATTGCACATGGAACATTGAACATTGAACAGATAACTCAGAACCGAGAAACGAAAACTGAGAACAATTAATCAACCGAGAACTGAATAAACCAATAACCGATAACCGAGAACCGAGGACTCAACCGAAAACCGAGAACCGAGAACTGAGAACTGAGAATGGAGAATCGAGAATCAATGACTTGGTCAATATGGAAGAGTTTTGCTCACATTTATTAATTGACTTAATGGCATATAAGATATTAAACAAATAATAATGTTACAGGATAGTTATCGACAATTATCGAGAATCGAGAATCACGAATCAAGACGATTATAGATTGTAGTTTATATATTATATATTATAGATTATAGATTTCTGTTTCTGAACGACACGTTTAGGCTAGGAGTTATTTATTCACGAAGATAATTGTGGGCTTCACTCACCTTTATTTTTGTCTGTGATGTCCGGGATTCGTCAAAACACACATAATCACACACATACACAGTATGTGTTTATGTGTGTTTTGACGAGTCACGGACATCACAGACAAAAATAGAGGTGAGTGAAGCCCACAATAATCTTCTTGAATAGATTATAGATTAAAGATAAATGACTATAGATTATGGACTATAGATTATAGATAAAATATTATAGATTAAAGATTATAGCTTATAGATGATAGATTATAGGTTATAGATGATATTTTATAGATTACAGATTATAGATTTTCAAAATTTTTGGTTATTGGTGTTTGGTTATTGGTGTTTATCATTGGTTATTCGTTTTCGGTGATTTTCCATTAGTTATTGGTGATTGGTTATAGATTATCAACTTGGTTAGTTTATTTGGAATATTGAACAATATTAGATATTTACTTACTAAAAATATAAATGTTGTAATCAAAACTCACAAATTAGGTTACACTGCTTCTCATGACCCTAATTAGGTTTCGGTTACAGCGCTTTCTGTACTGAAAGAGAAAGATAATTTAGAATTTATAAGTTACAGTAAAAAATGCCTTCGAAAATTTTAAGTCAAGAGGGACAAAAATGAAGGTGGCGACGCATAAAAAATAAACCTGTAAGATGCACGATCCGCTCTCTCGGGGGAGCTCTTCAAAACATTTGACCAGGATGCAACTCAATGCTGCTTCAAGGAATATCCACTTGGCTTGTCAAAATTTACCATTTATTTAGTGAAAATTGTGTTAAGTATAAACAATAATTTAATTTTATTAATTTATCGTATCATTTTTTATCTTTCATGTTTTTATTTGATGTTTTCACCATCTCCAGCCAGCACCTCATTGACACTTCTTGTTCAGAGTATTCAACGTCGGTTTTGTCAATTTTGGTTAACATATTAACCAATGTAGCTTTGACATTTTAATTTTGTTTCATTGAAAAGTATTATAACCTAGGAGTTTTAAGTTGTAATGTCAGATTGAATGTGCAATGTTAAACAAATCTCGTATTTATTGAAATACTAGCCAATTTTGCTAAAGCATGTAAATTACATTATGTTATTACGTATGTGATAAACAGATGTATGCTCCATCTGTTTAACGCCCAATAAGTAGAATAAAAGCCTTATTCTTCGAACAAAATGTTTTTTAGCACCCGATCCACAACATGGGTACAAGAATGTTATGATTTATTTTAATTTGATCTTTATTTAGTTACCACATATGCTATGTTAATCATAAACATTGTTTAACTCCACAAGCGTATTATTGGTTGATGGACCCTACTGTTCTATAGATTTATTTTCCACAGTAATTTCTTTTGAATAATATTGTGTAAATTGTTAACACTACTAAAATATACGACACGAGGTAAAACCTGCAATTAACGACGTCATGTGCTATGTTTTGTAAGGAGTCATAAATGAGGGTTTCGTACGAAAAACTGTAAGTCAGAAGAAAAGTCATTAAGTCAGAGACTGATAGATGTTGCCGCACGAAGCAGACAGATACAAATACTCTGAAACCCAAAGTGTCTTGTTTCTTAAGTAGGTATTTGCGGTACGTCCGACCAACAATTTAAGAGAACTTCATGGTATTTAGATTGTTTGCTTACCTCTTACTGGTACTTCTTACAGCTGAAAGAGCAGTAAAGATTTATAGGTGGTTAAAATTTAAAATACATGAAACTTTTTTTGGCTACTACCATTGACTATATATACCTATACGGCTACTACTTAATACTTAACTATTTCGCTAAACATATTTTAATCTATATAATTTGATTTCCTCAAAAAACAAAGTAAAAACAAGTAACTTAGGAAGTCTTAGTATGAGTTGCTTTTACTAGTACGCTACTACACACGCATAGAAACAAGATACTATTTCTTTATTACTTTTAAGTATAATACAAACAATTTGTCACCAAAAGGAATATATTACTTATCCAATCTCACTGATTTGGTAAAAGAAACAAGACAACCCTGAGAGTGAGGAATTTTACGAGGTATATTCCACAGTAATAGCCACTCTCTCTCTTGCTGCATTATGTATCATGGAACTCATTTCTGTGAAGTTTAGACGGTTTAAGCCTGCGGTTCATGAAATTTTAATTCAGTAAAATCTCAGGGCAGGCAGAAACTATGTCTTTCTCTGATATTATAATTATATTAAACTTCTTGACTTCAGCATGAGGTGATAAGTAGTGACTTAAATACTACTTGCAAATCAGTCTTTTAATGAAGGCAGTATAAAATATGTTTAACCAGAGACATTATTGTAATACTTTATTTGCAAAACATAGGCGTTAGTTAGTAACATGAAAGATTTTTCAAGAGCAGACAGCAAATAGCCTCAGTCAGCAAATAGGTCAGAAGCACAACGGACTAAGACAACGACCCACCAGTACTCGTAAATTTTATATCTGTCTTACAATTTAAAATGTTTATTTTGTTACAGAAATTTATCTTAAATACAAACCCGAACCAAAATCGATGTTTATGGTCCATATCAACTGATGAAATTGCGTTATATACATTATTTTGGTTCACTCACGAAAAACATTGAACATAGAAGCATTTGTGTTTGCAGTGCTAACAGCCTATCCGTTATAAGTAGAACCTGTTGTTTGTTTCACATCACGTTTCAGCAATAAATCGTGGTGTGCTTGCACTCGACACTTACAAGTCTAAATGTATGGTATATTACACTAACCTTCCATTAACGAACAACAAATATGCTTAAAATTATTATTGTTAGCGTTTAAACTACTTACCATAAAAAAGAGATTGAAATAAAACACGGGTTATTTGTAAAATAATAATTAAACATTTTAATGATAATTTTTGTTACCAGCTCAAAACACTATTTCTTATTTTTGGAATGAAAATTGCAAAAAATTAAAACAAGGATCAGGCGTATTTAAGCTCTCTTAAAAATATAATTGTGTTAAAATAGTTTAATGACATATGAGTACTCAGCTTTGTGTCATGCTGTGACCTTGTTATGATCTTGATATTGACAGTGGTTTATAATGTTGTCAGAGTTTTGCCTGGAGTTACATCAACACAAGGCATGGCACACATTATATGATGCCCCACAAGACATGCCATCAACACATAACATGTCTACTGCAAGTCATATCTCTGTGGTGCACAGAGGATTTCCCTATCAACCAATGTTGAACAATCTATCAATCAATGTAGTAATGATGGTGTGATGTTATTACATTGTCTACACTGCCAAACCATTATAAGAACACAACAAAAGAACATAAAAAGAAGGCTTCACCAGACATTGCTTGACCCTATATTTCTTATACATGTTAAATTATTTAACAACGGCAAGGCAAGTTGGCTTGTGTGGTTATGATGTTAGATGTCAAAGCTGTCAATTCTGAAATGACAGAAATCGAAGGCCGATGTCAGATTACAGAGGACATGTCATCATACATCAACACAAGACATGACATCGTAGTAGGCCTGCTACCGTACGCGCCATTGCAGTTAAATTATTAACTGAATATAAGTATGTTTAGCTAGTAAAACATATTGTAATAGTAAAAACCCCGGTTTTAATATAAAGTTAAAGCCATAGCCAAAGATCATTGATTTAAGACTTTGAAACTATAGGGTTCTCTGCCATTAATTAGGTAATGATAAATGTATGATAAATGATTAAAGTATCATAACTCAACAAAGATTTTGCACTAAAAGTCAGTGCAACGTTTGGAATCTACTTAAGCTCTTGAATAACAAGACAAAGAGCCCAATTTTCTCACAAGTATGCAATGCAGTTAATTAGTTTTCTTCGTTTGTTATCTTAACCAGAATGGTGTAACTTTTCATTATACACTACTATTTTGTGTAGATAAAATTACATAAAATATTCGATTGAAAAAAAAACTCTATTCATCAATATAGACAATTTTAGGAAATGTTGCCTCGAAACCCACAAACTCATTTGAACAAGTTATTGATATTAAGTATAACTCGTATCAGAATTGGTTGAACATTTTATCAAATTTCACAAGTTTTTACCACCATTCCCTGACATGAAAGTATCATTCCCTGACATGAAAGTATCATTCCCTGACATGAAAGTATCATTACCTGTTCTAGCTTCACTAAATCAAAAGATGGATACAAATATGTTTGCAGAATTTAAAAACCAATGAGGGAGAAAGAAAAACTGGACTATGTTTGTATCTTATCTTCTCATAAATCTATTAAAAATTTGATGAAACCTCCCAAACAAGTTTTGTCATAGAAACTCTAAAAGATTACCTACTTAAGCAAAGTTATTTCGCCCTAGTGCCTTAATAAAAGTAGAGAGTCAGTGCATTATAGGGGTGATTTTCACCACCTGCCTCAGTTTGGGCCTAAATGTAGTGACATCAGTTGTGGAAATGTTACACATACTGCTCTGGTGAGAAATTATTTCGTTTACAAAATTCTCTGAATCTTTTCGTTGCCATAAAAAAGTGACAATTGAAATTACAATTATTACAACAAAAGTTATGAAGCTACAATTTCTAAACATGATTACTTATAACTTGGTATGCTATATAATATTATCAGAAATATAATAACTCAATGTTCATTAGTGACAATAAATTTATAATTAACATTTTGCAAATTAATTCTTTAGAGCATACACGTAGACTTTTCCCCGCTGTTGTTTAAAAGAAATTTTCCTTCGGAACTTTGAAAATTGGATATTAGCTTTCACGTTAAATTAGAAGAGTAATATTTATTTTTTATTAGTGACCTAAATTGAACTTAAATGCACTGAAACCTTTCCATTTTAATTCATGCAAGATAAAAATATTTGAAATTTGATATAACAGATTTTCCAAAAGGTTTCCTTCTATCATGCTATCATGTATCTTGAAATCAAACAATTTTCTTTATATGCTTTTGGCACAATGTTCTTTTTCATCTGCCATCTTTTCGTATAAAGGGCTAATTGGTTTATTATTTATTTATAAAGCTTGGTTCATTCTTAGACTTTTGTAGAATAAAGATCCTAGTATTAGTTTAAATGGCTAAAGGTTTTATCACATTTTCAACAAAGGCACTGACACAGGAGGATTGCCACAGAAAAAATCAATCGGCTTGATCGCAGGAGCTGTTACACTTCTTACTACTTAAAATTCAAGATAAAGTCTATTGAAGTGGTCAGTAGCGCAACCGACTAAGACAACGGCCCACCAGTACTCTTCAATTTTATATAACGAATTGGTTCCCTTATATCGGGCTTAAGGAAGAGTTTTTGTCGCACAAAAAAAGTAAAAATTCAAGTAAAAATTTATACTTTGAATTTTTAACGTCAAGTCGATAGTTTGCTTACTTGAAAATAATAATATACACCCTCTTCCTAAAGTAACAGAGACACCACTAAGCGATGACAGTCTGTCTTCAAGTAGCTTCTTCTTCATTTCTATTTCCTTCCGCTTGGCTTCTTCCTCTACTCAGGCAAGTCTCTGCTTCCACTCTCTTGGCTAGGGCTGCTGCCTCTGTTTTCTCCGCCACCGCCTTTGATTTAGCACATGATATAACCACGAAAGTTTCTTCTTCCTTTATCCTAACCAGTTCGTCCACAGCCTCTAAAAAACTTTTATTTCTACTCCTACTTGAGCTGGTTTTATGAGTTTTACCAACATAGGAATACGCTTATCACTTACTGCCTCATAGTTTTTAACACCAAAATCCTGAGTTTTTATAGCATACTTTTTGACATTAGACCTTGTTAATGCTCCTGTAGGCAACAGTTGATCCGCAAAAGTTTCGGCACCAAAAAGTTATAAAATAGTAAAGTAAACATAACTATGTTCCTTGGTGAAACATAACAACCCAAAAAAACTTTATTTAATATTATAAACTGTAATACAAACGTATTTAAAGTATTAAGTATTTCTAATAGGATATAATCATGTGTTTAAAGACAAAATGAAGTACTGTACAATTGAACATTTAACTATTTATATAACACTAAGACTATTTTAATGTAAGAAAACATTTTATGCTCTCATCTATTGTTAGAATGATCTTTATTTTACAATTCGTGAAAGAATAGTATTTTCCAAAACAAAATGGTAAAAAAATCAGCCACAGTATTTTTCCATAACAGTTTAATAAAAGTTTATAGCCAGGCATTATGAGGGTCATTTTCACCACCCGACACACTTTGGGCCCAAAGTAGGGACATCAGCTGCGTAAATAAGCATATACGACGCTAAAACAGTTTATTAATTGACACCAATGGTTCTTTTTATAATATTGTTTTCTAAAATAAATTTTGGTTAATACACAAAATAACGTCTATTAGAGTGTGTAGTCACTGTAAAAAATTATGTTTAGTTGTCATCATAGTTAGTTTAATCAATCGTCAAAATAATTGATCCAAAAAGAATTTGAACCGATCCGATACACTGAAACAATACTCCCTTGGGCAATAGCTAGCTTAAATGAGGCAATTAGGTTGGTTAACTCGACAGCTGATTAGAGCCTGATTGGTAAACTATAACACGAACATTGCTAAATACAGTGAATAGAATAGGACAACAGTGTGCAACAAAAACAGTTGTTATTTAGTCATCGATTATCCAGTTTTATTATTTAATCGCAACTTTATTTTAAATTTTAGGCCATCATGGCATATGGATGCAATAACTATCAATAATAATTAATAATTATCAATCATTGTTATGGGGACGCCACCTCCTAGGTGCGTATTGTAACCCAAATAAGAGTGAAAGATGAGTTTAGAATGGTGTGAGATGATCTTTGTAGCTTCATCACTGACTAAGATAAGCTGTTTCATCAGTCACTATCATTTATTAAACCCCAATGATCAGGAACAGCTGGGTCCAGTTTCGAAGCACCAAAAAGTTACTGACCTTTCTCAGGATCGAACCAGGCACCTTTTGATTGTTGGTGAGCCCCTTTACCTCTCAGCCACCCTGAGGTTGAATTAAGAAGTAAATAATGGATCTGTCCCATTCTAGCAACCTTTTTCTCTTACTCGTATGATTTTTAAATACCAAAAATATCAATGTTTAGAAAGACAGTATTCCAAAAACTGTTTTGGATCTTAGGAGATTATCAAGCCAAAAAACTGCTCATAGATATATAAAATCAGTTTCCACCCTGTACTCGTACTGTCCTATTTGTTAAATGCATTATTATGTAAAAAACGCATCATATGAATTAAGGTACAATATATATTAATATTTTATGTAAAATATTTAACCCCAGAATAACAAAAGAGCTATTTTATTTACTTTATTCATCCATGGGTAATGACGATGTTTACATCGTGTCTCTTGATCACAGAGCCTAATCAAGAATTTATTAGTTTCCATGGTAAATCATTCAAACAACAGCGTATTGTTGCCATAGTCATAATTGAGTGTAAAACAAACAGCTGAAACATTTAACAGAAATAGCAGAACCACAGTGAGGTATTAATTATTCAATAGATTTCTCGGAATCAGTTATGCAAACAGACTGCCAATGACCTTTAGTAGAATGTAGCCAGTAAATAACGCAATTCATATGATGGAATGGTTTATAATGTTGTACCTTTAACATCAATCGTGCACTAATTGCATTTCGAGCTTTACAAATAATTAAATCGTTAAACACTCACCTGGTTAGAGTAAATTGTGTGGTTAATAAATCCATTACAGGTAAAAATTGCCGATTCCTTTATTATTTATTTTCAATGTTTTAGGGTACACACGATAGAAGTTGAAACCAGTCCGAAACTGAATGCATGTTAACTTGAAACCAATAATTTTTACTTTATTCTTAAAAACTTTAATTATATGTTCTAGAAGGAGATGCCTTTAAAGTTCTTTTATTAAGTCCACTCTTGGCTAAATTATTTGTTTATATTTTATAAGATTATATACAAAACAGGTTTGATAAGAATGATAAGAGCTCTAAACTAATAAACCTACTAGATAAATAGATCGATGGGCTTTCTCATATTTACTTTTTAACTAGCAAAGCTATATATTCAGATATTTTTATGTTATGACATTTTGATGTAAGTTACGAAATGAATTTTATCCTCTTCAATAAGTCATACAGATGAAAGCAAAAACAACAAAAAATATATTAAAAAACCCACGAAAAACAATGTATGGACCAATCAATATTTTTCCAGAAATACATAGCTAACAAAAAACACTTGTTGATCTGTAAACAGTCTGAAGAGTTTGACAGCGAGTAACAACTTGATTCTTTCACAGAACTTGCGGCGGAAAAACTATATAATCGATAGATCGTTGAAAGTTCATCCTTCTGTTGTTTTATTTATTTGTTTTAACATTTCATTAGCTTTCTCCAAACTGTTATTGGTATTCTAATTAATTGTGTTCTGGCTCAATTTATTTTAAAAATATATTTTTATTATTTTTAGCAAACATGACTAATATTTTAAATTTTGATTCAGATTAATTTTTACGATAATGATTTTATTTTAACATAATTATCGTAATGCATTGTAGGAGTTCAAAACTTTATTTAAGTCTAAGTCGTAATAAAGACTGTATTTATGATTGTTAATACAAAATCGCGGGAGTTCTCAGCTAAATCATAAAAGAGCCTTATGTAGGCTTTGTCAAACTATGCTTTAGTTAGTAGCGTTGTGTTAATTTTAAAAAGGGGTCTTAACTACGTATCATCAAAACTGTTTTCAAGACCACGATTTTATGGGTATACATTACTTTCCACTTTGCAATTTCAGTAAATGTCTGCTCCAGAGTTGAAAACAATCATAACTCACCTGTGATTATACTGACTTTTAAACCTTAAGCTTAACAAAGTAAGATTCTACTGTTTAAAACAAAAGATATCCGATATCTCTTAAAGACAAAATATTAATCTAAGTCCCAGAGGAGCGCTAACTGAAACTTACTTCTTAGTGAAAAATAGCTTCTCTGTCTTATCAAGAAAACACTTTACATCAAGTCGAAAGTCCCAAGCGAGTTTCGACATTTTCTAATCTTAGTCCTCAAAATTGTTCTCAAAAATATTAAAATGGGCGAGTAAACTTCAAAGGTGACATGTGTATTTAGAAAATTTATGAATATATAAAGGTCAACAAACAATTTATTAAATAAAAATAATAAAGGTAGATGTATACAACTCAAAGTAAGGTAGTTCACAAGAGGATTATACAATTTCATGCATTAGCCATACAAGCTATACTGGACCAATAATTGACTGTATTTGACATCATACGGGTTTCCTAGTTTTTTTCTACAACACCCAGTGCAAGTTCTCCTTAAAGGGCAAATAAAAGACAAAGTCTATAGGAAAGATCTCACTTCATAAACTAAGAGAAGAAATAATGGAACTTTTCACCAGAACTCCGATCATATGCTATTTCTATTTCGATCCCAGTGTTCGTTCATATTGTTACTAAAGCAATTTATTGTATTTGTAAAGATATTATCGAGATATGTAACTATTTTATGAATAATAACATGAACAAATTTACTACACCAAACAATTTTGACTGATATTTGTATCGGTATCAATAATAATCCATGGTAAATAGTAATTTTACTAAACTAACCCTATTTAAATATCAACTAACCCATTGATCTATTTATTTAGTAGGTTTATTAATTTAGAGCTCTTATTACATTAACAACTCTTAGCAAGCCGGATTTTAAGCCTAATATTATATAAAAAATAAAAAATTTTTAGACTTATTACAAATAATACTGGACTAGATAGAGGAACTTTAAAGGCATCTCCTTCTAGAACATATAATTAAAGTTTTTAAGAATAAAGTAAAAATTATTGGTTTCAAGTTAACATGCATTCAGTTTCAGACTGGTTTCAACTTCAATCGTGTGTACCCCAAAACATTGAAAAATCAATAATAAAGGAATCGGAAATTTTTACCTGTAACGAATTTATTGAAACACACAATATACTCTAACTAGGTGTTTGTTTAACGATTTAATTATAAGTAAAGCTCCAAATCCAATAGGGCACTATTGATGTTAAAGGTACAACATTATAAACCATTCCATCATATGAATAGCGTTATTTACTGGCTGCATTCTACTAAAGGTCATTGGTAGTCTGTTTGCATAACTGTTTCCGAGAAATCTATTGAATAATTAATACCTCACTGTGGCTCTGCTATTTCTGTTAAATGTTTCAGCTGTTTGTTTTACACTCAATTATGACTACGGCAACAATACGCTGTTGTTTGAATGATTTACCATGGAAACTAATAAATTCTTGATTAGGCTCTGTGATCAAGAGACACGATGTAAACATCGTCATTACACACGGCTGAATAAAGTAAATAAAATAGCTCTTTTGTTATTCTGGGATTAAATATCTTAAAGAAAATATTAAAATCTATTGTACATTAATTCATATGATGCGTTTTTTACATTATTATGCATTTAACAAATAGGACAGTACGAGTACAGTTTGGAAACTGATGTTATATATCTATGAGCAATTATTTGACTTGATAGATCGATGGGCTTTTTCATATTTACTATTTAACTAGCAAAGCTATATTCAGATATTTTTAGGGTATGAAATTTTGATGTAAGTTACAAAATTAATTTTATCCTCTTCAATAAGTCATACAGATGAAAGCAAAAACAAAAAAAAATATATAAAAAATCCATGAAAAAAAATTATGGACCAATCAATATTTTTCCAGAAATACATAGCTAACAAAAACACTTGTTGATCTGTAAACAGTCTTAAGAGTCTGGCAGTGAGTAACAACTTGATTCTTTCACAGAACTTGCGGCGGAAAAACTATTTAATCGATAGATCGTTGAAAATTCATCCTTCTGTTGTTTTATTTATTTGTTTTAACATGTGTTTTACGTTTCATTAGCTTTCTCCAAACTGTTATTGGTATTAAAATAAATTATGTTCAGGATATAAGCGGATTAATTAAATTTTTAATATTTATCATTGTTAATACAAAATTTCGAGAATTCTCAGTTAAATTATAAAAAAGTACCTTATTTAGGCTTTGTCAAACTATGCTTTGATTAGTAGCGTTGTGTTAATGTTTAAGAGGTGATCTAACTATGTACCATCAACACTGGTTTCAAGACCACGGTTTTATGGGTATACTATACTTTGCAGGTTTAGTAAATTTATACTCCAGAATTGTGAGAAATCATAACTCACCTGTTATACAGGGGTTTAAACCTCAAGCTTAACAAAGTGAGATTTTACAGTTTAAAACAAAAGAGATCCGATATCTCTAAAAGACAAAATATTAATCTAAGTCCCAGAGGAGCGCTAACTGAAACTTACTTCTCGGTGAAAAATAGCTTCTCTGTCTTATCAAGAAAACACTTTACATCAAGTCGAAAGTCCCAAGCGAGTTTCGACATTTTCTAATCTTAGTCCTCTTAAAATTGTTCTCAAAAATATTAAAATGGGTGAGAAAACTTCAAAGGTGACTTGTGTATTTAGAAAATGTATGAATATATAAAGGTCAACAAACAATTTATTAAATACAAATAATAAAGGTAGATGTATACAACTCAAAGTAAGGTAGTTCACAAGAGGATTATACAATTTCATGTATTAGCCATACCAGCTATACTGGACCAATAATTGACTGTATTTGACATCATACGGGTTTCCTAGTTTTTTCTACAACACCCAGTGCAAGTTCTCCTTAAAGGGCAAATAAAAGTAGGAAAGATCTCACTTCATAAACTAAGAGAAGAAATTATGGAACTTTTCACCAGAACTCCGATCATATGCTATTCCTATTTCAATCCCAGTGTACGTTCATATTGTTACTAAAGCAATTTATTGTATTTGTAAAGATATTGTCGAGATATGTAACTATTTTATGAATAATAACATGAACAAATTTACTACACCAAACATTGTCATAATTTTGACTGATATTTGTATCGGTATTAATAATAAGCCATAGTAAATAGTAATTTTACTAAACTAATCCTATTTAAATATCAACTAACCCATTGATCTATTTATTTAGTAGGTTTATTAATTTAGAGCTCTTATTACATTAACAACTCTAGCAAGCCGGATTTTGAGCCTAATATTATATAAAAAATAAAAAAAAATTGCGGACTTATTACAAATAATACTGGACTAGATAGAGGAACTTTAAAGCCATCTCCATATAAAACATTTAATTAAAAGTTTTTAAGAATCCATTAAAAATTATGGTTTTTCAAGTTAACTTGCATTCAGTTTTGTACTGGTTTCAAATTCTATCGTGTGTAAAACGTTTAAAAATCAATAATCAAGGAATCTGAAATTTATACTTGTAACGAATTTATTGAAACACACAAATTACTCTAACTAGGTGTTTGTTTAACGATTTAATTATTTGTAAAGCTCGAAATGCAATTAGTACACGATTGATATTAAAGGTACAACATTATAAACAATTCCATTATGAATTGCTTTATTTACTGGCTACATTCTACTAAAGGTCATTGGCAGTCTGTTTGAATAACTGTTTCCGAGAAATCTATTGAATAATTAATATCCCACTGTGGTTCTGCTATTTCTGTTACATGTTTCAGCTGTTTGTTTTACACTCAATTATGACTACGGCAACAATACGCTGTTGTTTGAATGATTTACCATGGAAACTAATAAATTCTTGATTAGGCTCTGTGATCAAGAGACACGATGTAAACAACGTCATTACACATGGATGAATAAAGTAAATGAAATAACTCTTTTGTTATTCTGCGCTTAAATATCTTACTAGTGGAGGAAGCTTTACGAAAAGAGGAAGAGAGATTGAGCTTACTTACCCTGTGATACTGAAGCATAACTTCTATTCTTTTGCACTCCTCCTGATTTCTTGAAGACTGGCTGACATGCACACCAACAATAGATCCAAAAAAATGATCTGAACTTAAAGCCCTTTTACCACCTTGTCAGCCACCTCGTTTCCTTATATCATTGAGTAGCCAGGAACCTAACAACATCACCATGCACCTGCTCCACCAAGAGCTTAGACTGTAGTGAGGAAAGACCTAGACCACCTTGGAATTGAACCTCGAGGGCTTTGAGTAAAGCCTGGCTGCCTGTGAAAAGGGATACGTTCATGTTCCTAAATCCCTGCTTATTATATTTAATTCACTGACCACTCCAATATTGCAGCAAACCTGGAACCTTCAACCTTACCTTCAATATAATTGTTTAAAACTTCCGTTTGCACCTAATTGCGGTTAGATTTCAGCCTTTTTTTATATTAAATAACTACAATCTCAACATCTATTGATGTTTTCATATCTTTACTTAAAACTTTACCCCTGACATCAAAAAGGTATATTTAATTATTTAATTCCATTACACTAATGATTGGAAAACTGCAAAGACAGTAGTATAAAACAAATCGATTCACTCGTTTAACTTGTTACAGTTGTATAAAAACATTGTTCGTGTTTTTTTTCTTTACATGCAGCTTTTAATCTGCTAGTAAATAATAATCTAAAAAGGCTTATTCGCTTGAATGTGTCTTAACTCCACATGCTATTTATCTATTAGACAGAAGGCAAGTATATGGATCACAAGAAGAGTCATGGGTTATTGCTTACTGAGAATGCAATTGCGTCGTTTGAGGATCCTCAATAGAGATTCTGCGTGTAGGAAATTAGGACAGTTCAACGGGACCACACATAATCTACTCTATGACTGCACAGCTTTGAAAAAGGTATGGGAAATCACTCTTGGAACCATGCCAAGGCGCAGACACCTTGCTTAGGAGGAGCTTATAGACAGGATGCTGTAGTTCTTCGTGGATCTTAAATTCAAAGGGCTCAGAGGCTAGATTCAACCACGATTAAACCAATCAATCTTTAACTGTTGAAATGAATACATACAGAGTTTTGTAATGTTTTCTGGTGAAATTAGGGCGCTCCGTTGCTTCTTTACACATAATCTTTATAACTAGTTAATTCAAACACTCAAAAACTCAATTTATAAAACCTGTGTACACAAATTTAACCAGTCAAATAAATTTTAATCCAAATAAATGTCTAATTTAAAACTATTACAATGGGACTGGTGGGAAAACAATTCTATTACAATAGTATTCCTATTAGTTCTCCAAGGAGACGTTTTGACTTTATACATCGTTAATTAGATTGTAACAACTGTTGATCTGCAAGTCAAAGGTGAGTCTAACTTCCATTGGCTGTATCTTTTCTCTTATAGAAGTGCCAATTTAATTTGTCTTTAGTATGAGGAAACTAAATGTTTGAAAACCATTCTCTCAATAAATGGACTTGTTTTATAATGAATACTTTGATATAAGCTTTTTCTTTTGATATATAAATTCTTAGACTATCACAGTAGTTAATTTAAAGGCATTAAATAACTTTGATTTCTGGGATACTATTTATTTAAAGTTGTTAAGAATCCATTAAAAACTATGGGTTTTCAAGTTAACTTGCATTCAGTTTTGTACTGGTTTCAAATTCTATCGTGTGTAAAACGTTTAAAAATCAATAATCAAGGAATCTGAAATTTATACTTGTAACGAATTTATTGAAACACACAATTTACTCTAACTAGGTGTTTGTTTAACGATTTAATTATTTGTAAAGCTCGAAATGCAATTAGTACACGATTGATATTAAAGGTACAACATTATAAACCATTCCATCATATGAATTGCGTTATTTACTGGCTACATTCTACTAAAGGTCATTGGTAGTCTGTTTGAATAACTGTTTCCGAGAAATCTATTGAATAATTAATATCCCACTGTGGTTCTGCTATTTCTGTTAAATGTTTCAGCTGTTTGTTTTACACTCAATTATGACTACGGCAACAATACGCTGTTGTTTGAATGATTTACTATGGAAACTAATAAATTCTTGATTAGGCTCTGTAAACAAGAGACACGATGTAAACAACGTCATTACCGTATATATTTATTTGTTTATATTTACTTATGAATAAAGTAAATAAAATAACGCTTTTGTTAATCTGGGATTAAATATCATACAGACAAAATTAAAATCTATTGTAATTACCATAATTCATATGATGCGTTTTTTACATTTTAATGCATTTAACAAATAGGACAGTACGACTATAGTGTGGAAACAGATTTTATATATCTATGAGCAATTATTTGACTTGATAAACTCACTAAAGTCCAAGAGAGTTTCCTATTTAATGGCTCAAATTTAACAATACAATGGGCTTTTTCCAAAAGCCACTTAATACAGGGTGTTCCAAAAAATGTATCAAATCTACAGCTTAATAATACACATGTAACCAAGGGGAATTGAAAAGTCAAATTTGGATGGTTGTAAAGCTTGCGTTAAGGGTTTTAAACTGTTGAAACCTTTAACTAGAGCATAGACAATTGCTTTAATTAGAGCATGATAATCTTAGATAATATATTTAGTTGTATTTAATGTTATTATATATTTTTTCCCAAATTGAAATGAAATTTTATCAGAATAGTTTAGGGATGCAGTATGACTATAATCCATAATGCAATGCGTGGTTAGACTTAAAAATATTTTTAAATATTCCATAACAAAATTATATAATGTATTGGATTTATTTTATTTAGTTGTGATAAGCTGCGATAAAACAGCTTTATTAAGCAAAACGTCTTATATAATAAAATTAAAAACAATAATTTTGTATTTTCGTTAGTTCTTACATTTACTTTTAAGTTATTATAATTTTATTTTATTACTAAGCTCTTTGAGTTATCGAAGATACTGATCAATATTTTCCCCAGATTCCTGTCTTCAAGTGGCCAGTTCATAAAATGAACATATCACGTTAGTATGCTTTATAAAAAGTTTGTCAATAATAGATATGGCGGTATAAGAATCAGCCTCTGAGATTATTTAATGTATGTTGTAGTCCACAAAATTAGTTAGAAGTTTTAGTTGATCATCTTCAATAGCAAATATTTCTTCCATGACAATCATTAAAGTTGTTTTCCAATGTTTCCACTGACGATCAGAATGTGGGTCATTAGGGTCCAAAGATAGGCTTGAAGTATTTATCCATTTAGATTCTCTGGGATAAACTTGAATAGAAAAGCTAGAATAGAACTTGTATAGAAGAACATGTAATACTAAAAATGAAAGATAACTGTTTTTTCTTTATTCCACGATTAATTAGAAGAAGCTCCTTGAATCTCAGAAATACCAAGTAAGAGGTCCATATCGCAAAAGTAAATACAAATGAGGAAACAGTGTTGATAGCTAATTTGTAATTCAAAAATGACTCCTTACAAATTAAAATAAAATTTTAACTGCATCTGACACCGGAAATTGGTTTGTAGGATGTTAAGGATAGATCAAATAAGTACAAACGTAATATAAATGAAGATCCACATCTTCAACTTCATGCTAGCTCATTTTCCCAACACTATAGGTATCGGTACTGACCACAGCTGTTCGGCAAACTCTACAAAAGAGTCGTCGTTTGCGGTATTTCTCCTTCATAGTTATGCAATCAAACAAAACATTTTACGAGAATCAAATAACGTGTTTTTGACAGTGTATGGTTCCATATATGACGAACTTATTATGAAAGTAAATATTTATTGGGTTCTTTTTTTAGGGAAAATATTGTTTGACAATATCGGGAGGCATCGTATTTTCAAATATTTCTTCTATTTGGGTATTTAAACATGTATCACGTCAAGCTAAAAAATGCTATAAAAAACTGTTTGAATCTCGTAAGATTTTTACCTATTTTATAAGAGGCACACAAAAGGAAAAAACAGAAGTCTGATATACAACTGATCAGACATAGATTTTTTACCAACAGTCAAAAGCACCGTCCCATCCCAAATTACCTCCTTTTTAATCTTATTTATTCAAATGAATAACCGGTATTGAGAAAGTTTTTCAATCAAACTTGAGCCAACAAATAAGGTTGTCTGATGCTACAAAACAAGAGGATATTGCCTTAGCGGGCGGCTAGAACACTACGGCTAGAAAATATAAAGTACTGAGCTTAAAGTCAGTAGGAATATATTTAATTGTGTATGACAGCTACTTATTATTTATAAAGGAAAATACACAAAATGTAAGAAATCAGAGGATTTTATATACTTGTAAGATTACTAGATACGTGCTAGACATTCCATTCCCATGTTAAATTTGTATCCAGATTTTTTATCAAAATTGACGTAGTTGATGTGAGCCACCTACAGATTGCGCTGATCTAAATTGCTAAAATCTCTTGAATACACAAAACCTTTTACGAAGTAAAGTTTAGGGAATGGTTTACGGTGAGCTATAGCAACTGTTATGCCTCATCAACCTGGTCAGCAACAAAAAATAAGGTAATAAAATAATAGAAGATTAGACACTAGCGCATTCTGTAAATGGCTCACACAACTACGTTACAGTTTAGTACAATGTTGGCAACAGCTGGATCATATATATAGGATGTCTACTTCAGTATCCAGTAGTCAATGATACGTTTTTTAATAGCATTTTCCGTTATAGCTTATAAGATCACTGTTCATTCCAAAATATGGCAAACCTATCATATCCATAAGTAATCATTGACTATAGGTAAACAAGTGTCCATAAAACTTCGCCCGAAATTTTATCCAATCTCCTAGACACCTTTAATAAAAATTAAGATAGGTAGGTACATACTGATTATATAGAAAACCATACATGTACTTATCATCAAAGAAATAGCCCTGTATAAAAAGATCATGGCACAAAGCTTATTTTGAGCATTTAAAGCAATCCCTGAAGGTTTTTCGTGAAGTGAAGCGTTTTCTGATAAGCAAGAAAGCAATTTTTCGCAAGGAAATCCGGGATATCAAAGAGACTTCTTTAAATTTGTTCCAAAAATACATAGAATGTCCCTAAACTTTTCCTTTTTTATAAAATGTTTATATATTTATAAATACATCTAGGAATTATAACTTTCTTCAAAGCTAATAAGTAGTGGCAATATGATGGTTTAACGCCACTTTAGGCACGTTTTCCCCATAAGAAAAACATGGTGAGCTTTTTTTGACCACTTTTTTAAAAATCCAGCTCTTGGCCTATACAAGCCTATATAAATGTTCAATACCATTGTACAACTCCATTACTATTTCAAATCCACATCCATTCACAGGTATATTCTCAAAATCATGCGAGGTTTGTATGCGAACTCGGGCGCGCTCCCGGCTCATGGCGCGCTCCCTTGGACATCCTTAGTGGAAATCCATGAATTCTGGCTACTTGGGAACCCAAGCCATTTGACATACAATAAATCACCTTTTCTCCTAATAACCTTTTCTATCAAATACATGTCTTTATATTTGGTCTTTAACAATTCCTCTGTATAGAAGCCTCCCCTGATTATATTGCCATTTTCATCTTTCAAGATATAGGTCACAGGCTTTGTATTTTTAACTTCTGCTATTGTAAATAGTTCCCCTGTCCAATTCGGAGTATAACCTTTACTAAAAACATGTTTATACTTGGAAATCCTCACACTATCACCTACCTTATATCTTGGCTTTTTAACTTGCACTACTTTAGAAGTCAACCTCTCATGCACATATTTACTGTTCTTAATACTCACTTGGTTAGGCTTCATTCCTATAGATCTAAGCACTTTATTATTATATTTTCGAATTAACTTTGGAAGTAAATCCAACCATTTATAACTCCCCTGAGCACTAAATTCCCTATATAACCAATTCTTTAAAGTTCTCTGAAACCTCTCCACAATTGCAGCCTTAGTGGTAGAAAATGTGTGATAGTGATTAATATTTAATTTTTTCATTAGTTTGCTAAAATATTGATTAAAAAATTCTTTTCCATTGTCAGATTGAATGTTTTTAACCCCCTTTGGTAGAATGGTTTTAATGGCTTCTGTAACCACTAACCCTGTCTTATTCTTTAGTGGAGCAGCATAAGCTTTTTTAGAAAATGTATCTATTAAAGTTAAAATATATTTATTGCCAGAATTTTCTCTAACATAGTTTTGCATATCAATTAAATCTATTTGTACGGTTTCGTTTATACCTAATACTTTAAAAGACCTTCTAATGAAATTCTTTCTTGCAGGCTTATGAAGTTCGTATGCAATTTCATTCATTTTTTATAACATCACTCTTTCCTTGTACTGTAAATATATTACCATTAGCCCCAATCAATAGATTATCTTCCATTCTTTTAAATACATAGTTTTCTGGTATATATGGTCTATTATCTATATACTTAAATCCACTCAAAGATGTGGGGTCGGCAACTAATAAATCAGGATTGTATTCCATCAAATTAAATTTTCTTCCTCCATATACAAATTTTGATCCATCATAATACATAGCTTGTGACATTAAACAAATATCATCTAAATATTCCCCCATTGGCAGATTTCTTATATATTGTTTTTTGGCATCCCAACATTTTTCTTTTTTATCAAAAGTTATAGTCTGTTCTTTTGTAACACAGTCAGTGTCATCAACGGCAGGTTTAACACGTACTAACCTTTTATTATTAAAATCCCAATAGCCTGCTTCCATTTTTGGAACTTGTGAAACATTCACAGCATCCTTACTATCTGTACCTTCTATCAAATTGCTAAGTTTCTGTTTCTTAGCATTCCAAACTCCATTCTCTGATTCTAAAAAATTCATAATTATTATCGTCTTGTACAAATTTACCATCTTCTTTTCGTATTAAAGTCTGTTGTAAAGTGGGCACATCATTTAAACTTTCACCCTTTTCTACATTAGTAATTTTCCGTTTCTTAGCATTCCAAACACCATTCTCTGATTCTAAAAATTCATAATTTTTATTGTCTTGTACAAATGTACCACCATCTGTTCGTATTAAAGTCTGTTGTAAAGTGGGCACATCATCTAAACTTTCACCCTTTTCCACATTAGTAATTTTCTGTTTTTTAGCATTCCAATTTTTATTCTTAGATTCTAAAAACTCATATTTAGTTTTACCTTGTAAAAATACATCACCTTTTCTAGTTAATGTCTGACCCAAAGTTGATACATCATCTACAAACTCCCCATCTTTAACATTACCAATTTTACGGTTTAAACAATTCCAACTATCGTCTTGTAAATTTAAAGTAGGTTCATTACTAGCCCTGGGTTCTGTAGGCTTATTATATGGATTATATAAACGATAAAATTTATCTATAAACATATTTTTATTTAATAAATAATTCCACTTTCTCTTAATTCCTCAATAATGGAATCTATTTCATTATCCACTCCTGAGTTACCGGCTTGGCGACTTAGCCAAAGAAGTCTTAACCTATCTACAAGCTCATTAGGATCATCCCAATAAATATAGTCTATTTTATTACCAGTCACTTGTCTCAAACCTTCACCAACAGATTTAAAAAGAAGTTTAATTATATTAAGATATTTAGTATGTCTATTACTTGAAATTGGTGCACCATCTTTGTAACTCTTTAAATGTCCATTTGTGGCTTCCAAAATCTCTTTATAATTTTGCAAATCAACCTGAGTATAATCCTCAGGTTCTTTTAAAGTTAACAACTGCCACAAGCCTTTTGTCCCCTTGTAGGTTTTATTTGCAACTGTGACATCATCATTGGCAATATCAACTTCCTTATTTCCAATAAAAAATTTATTTGCTTCTCGTCTAATACCATATGTAGTGTCTGTCATACTACTTTTACTGAGGTAATTTCCTAAATAGTCTGATGCTAAAAGACCAAAATCTAATTTCTGTGGAGTGGATTGCTGTAATGGTTGTGATGGTTGTAATCTTGGTATCATTGATATTCTAGATGGAGTCATTGGGAGTATCTCCATTTGAGGCCTCTCTGTTTTGCCAATAGCTGTGATTTTTTTTAATTCTTGTAATGGCTCTATTAAAGGTTGGAATGTTTGGAACCTCTCTTCAGCCTCTAGAAACTTGCCACGTTTTAAAGCTCTATATTTCTCTCGTATTTGATTTGCAGAGTCAACCAATTCTTGTTGAATGTTTTTCATCTTTTATTTACATTTTATTTATCTCATTTGACAAAGGATTGTACTCAAACACTTTATCATGTATTATCAAACAATATGCAGATGTATTTGCTGGTACATTGTCTGCAGTTTCAATCTCTAATTTAATATCAACAATTCCTTCCTTCACTGTTTCATTCTGTCTAGAACAGTCTATTATAATTAGTGGATATTTCTTCATAAACTCAGCCCTACTAATCATAGGATCTGGGATAGTATTATATTAAGTCTCTCTAAACCTCATAAACATCTCATAAGCTTTAGAGACATCTCCATTTTCAAAGTCAAGATTTAAATCACTATAAGGATAATATTCAGAGTTTAGAAATACTTTGAGATTTTTTAATTTACAGTGATCAAATTCATCAGTTCTTTTTCGTGCACTATTATCCCTAGCTGTTTGGAAACCAAATATAATATACCTAGGCTTCTCCAAACTTGAAGATGTCTTTACTGACCATGTATGTCTTGTGGTATTGGGATATGATGGAAGTTCATGCAACTCTAAACTTCTAAATGCAATTTGCAAATTTTTATTTTGCAATAACATCTTTTGTAATTGTAACTTCTCCCCATCTGATGGTATCACATGTGGCATGACCCATTGTATAGAGTTAAGTGTAATTTTGGGAATTGTATCAGCAGTGCCACTGGCTGGAGCACTAGTGGTTGTTAATATACAATTCAAATCATTTTTGGATCTTTTCAACACCAATTCTTGTTTGACATTTACTAAAACCTTATTAAAATCCTCGAATACACCCATTAACAACTCTAATGGCAAACAAGTACTGAACTTGCCACCTTTATGGAACTCTTTTAAATTCGTGTCAGAATCAAATGCTACATTTGACAATTTAGTAGTTTTATTGTAAGAGCTCAATATTTTCATAAGACTAGAAATTCCTGGGTTTCTTACAATGTCTATTTCTTTACCTGCAACTTCGTATCTAATTTCATCAAATAAGAACGCAAATGCATTATTTATAAAATGACCTTTATCATGATTTTCAATTTCTCCCTTAATATACAGATAACTCCTACATGGGAGAGTTAGCAAATCTTGATTATTAATACATATTCGAATTTCATCAGAATTATTTATTGCCAAAGTGTTGTGGGGAACATAGGAGTGATTTGTAATTTTAACAACACTATCGTCGAATTGGGATTTCCCTGTAACGTCTAGAAAATCTTCCATTTTTATTAATAGAAAATTTTAACTTTAGTCCTATTGACTTTAGGAACCTAGCATTTTGTACACTTATAGATAAATTCTTATAAATTCTCATATCTTTTTTATATGACAAGTAATTGTAGTTTCTTCTCCGTTAAAGTCAATTGCCTTGTCGTGTTGATCGGCAAATGTAATACTGACAACATCTAAACTTCTCTTATTTACAGGAAAATATATAATATTTCTTGGAACTTCAATAATTTTGTAGCCAGGAGGAGCTTCTGGATAAAAGCTATGTATGGTGTGTGATTTGTTGCCGTTTAAATAGGACCCGTTTGCAATATTACATTTTACTCTAATCACATTTACATTATTAATGTTTATTTTATTTGTAGATTCAAACTGAACACCAGGAGTAGAAACAACTTTAAATCCCAATAAAACAGACCCTAAACATGGTTTTGTAAAATCAAACACGTGGCTAGAAAGTAATGTCGCTTTCATAGTTTTATTATTAGCTGTAAGGAAAAAGTCTGGGATTTGCTTTTGAATTTCCTTTGCAAGCTCAACCACCTCATATGTTCCTTCAGAAATTTCTATTGTAACTGGAGCATTGTGATCATAATAGAAAACATCATCACCTTCTCCAATGGTTAATTTGTTGCCTTTAAGTTGATTTAATTTTGGAATAAGCCCTTTGAATAAAAGTTTGGATTTAGTATTAATTAATGCTTCTCCATTTTTATCTATTATAACTTTAAGTTTACCATTTAATAACTGGTTTAAATCATCAACTGAGATCTCTCCCTTTGGTAATGTTTTTTTCTCTACTTTATAATATGTTAAAGTATTTAGTGGTTTTTTAACATTAAATATAGAATTATAACTTTGAAAATCTACTAATCCAATTACATAATCATCATTTAATTCTATGGGAGGAAAGAACACTGACTTTAGCTCTGGCTCTGTACCCGAAAATGTTATAGTAAATGAATCCATTTTTATAAACAAAAATTTTTTATGAATGATAAACATAAAATTCCACAAATTGAACTATTTAAATCTTGTATTTGATCGGTTGTATAGTAGATTTTATATCCCTCAAAATATTTAATTACTTCTTTTGGAGGTTGGATTCCAAATGGGTCAAAATAAATTACAATATCTTTATTTTTACGATATGCTGTCCAATGTGTGCCAGATGAGCTATCTAAATTAACTATTCCGCACTCCTTTACTCTTGGTGTTAGATTTTTTAGCTCGCTTTTTAGGTACACTCCCCTGAAGTGAGGCACGTCTTTTGCGGCCTCTAACAGCTGGTAGTTGTCCATCTTTTTTATTAAATTTTAATCCCATTCCCATTTTTGCTTTTGCCTTCATCAAATTTGTCACGGCATAAGCAGCTGCTCTTTCAGCAAGATTTGCGTCCTTGGCCGTAACTCTAGTCCAAGCTAAGTCTGCTAATCTCATGTCTGCTTTGTTCCGAGCAGCGGTATCGGGATTATTCATGTAGAATATGTCATGCTCTTTACAATAAGAGTCTAGTTTATTTTTTGGAGGTACATTTTTAGCTAAATTCTCACGTACATTCGTTCCAGGTCCACAGTACTGATATGATGGTATGTGAAGTGGGAATGGAAGGTTATTTATAAGAGTATTCAATAACCCTCGACCCCTGTAAGGCTTTAGGAATAAACCTTTGCCCTTTTTACATGTTTTCTTATTATCATTTTTTACCATTTTTATTATATAAAAAATGTCTTTTATTCAACAAAAACATAAATTTAAAATAGTACATACTAAGGAAAATATACCAAAGAAGTTGGGTCTATTTCCTACCAATATTCGATGTGTTATTTGCGGTCCAAGTGGAAGTGGGAAGACGGTTGTAATTTACAATTTAATTGTAAGAAAGGAAGGATTAAAATTTACAAACTTATATTTAATATCTAAATCTTTAGAACAAGAAAAATATAAAAAAATAATTGAAATATTTAGTTTGTGTGATGAAGTGAAATTACACACGTTTACTGACTGTGAAATCACACCAAATGATGTAAAATCACAGTCAGTTGTTGTATTTGATGACATAAATAGTCAAAATATTACACAATTTTTCTCAATGGGTCGACATAAAAATATTAACTGTTTTTACTTGTCTCAATCTTACAGCAAAGTACACAAACATTTACGTGATAATGTAAATTTCCTAATATTATTTAAACAAGATGATTTAAATTTAAAACATGTATATAACAATCATGTTGGTAATGACTTTTCATTTAACCAATTTAGAAATCTCTGCCACCAATGTTGGGATAAAACTAAATATGGCTTTTTTGTAATAGACAAAGAAAGGTCAAAGAATAATGGTAAATATAGATTTATGTTTGACCAATTCTATCAAGAGGATGGTAAGGGTAAATAAATAAAAAACTGGAGTTTTTTATCATTTGCATTTATTATATATCTACACATACAATTCATGTTTGATCAATTTTATAATGACCAAGCGCAAGAGTATTAATGCCATCTTCAAGAATAAACCTCTTGTCATCGTCAAAGGATAGTACTTTCTTGTTCATGGTCAAGGTTTGAAGATGATGATTTGTAGATTTAATTCTTGTCACATTCTCATAGTAATCTTGCCCAGTTGCAAGACAGTTCAAATAATGTTGATGTCTGAGGAGATGTTTAACAGTGGCACCATCAGCTCCTTTAGCTTTCTTCACCTCTAAAGCTTGCTTGTCTTCTTCATATAACCATTTTAGAGGAATGTAAGAATATAACTTTGGTCTTAAACCACAATATTCATACATAATATGACCACCTAATTCATCTTTAAACTTGCCAGTGACTTTTTTATTTTTATCAGAGTATAAGAAATGGTCTTTACTATATCCAGAGGTATCAAAATAGTGTAAGTCACCTTCTATTTCCTTGTAAAAGTCCTCTGTAACTATAGCATACATTAATGAATCTGTATCTGTCATTAGAAATCTTTTATTCTTAAATTTTGACATATAATTATAGTGGAAATCATACATTATTACTTTACTAATATCCAAAATGGTCATTCCCAAATATATTGGTTTATTAAACTTTACAACTAATTTATTTAAATGTATAGCATGTAAATTGTTATCAAACTTTTTGCTACAGTCAAACCTTGGATTAGTGACATATTTTGTTAATAGTGACTCATCCTTGAGATATATATCACGAAACTTGCGTTGATTCATGATTGTTCGACCAAAGAGACTATTATTTAACAATTTATAAAAGTCTTTTTCGAAATCAGTTTTAGCACATTTGCGTTTTTCAATATTAAAATTAATATAGGGCGCAAGCCATCTAGACTGTCTAAATTTTAAAATTCTATGGTATTTTGTAACAATCAAACCCAATTCTTCATATTTTTGTAATGCTTTATAATGTAAAATATATTTAGTTTTGTCATTTAAATTAGGTATTAATTTGCCATTCATTTTCTCAGGTGCTAATGGATAGTCATTATGTAAATCATGTAAGCTTTTATCATATTTTAAATCAACTTCTAAAATGTATCCAAACTCGTCATTTTGATTGTATTTGTAGTCTATCTCATTAGTCCAACGGAATCCATCCACAGGCAGTGGCTCGCACATTGCTGTAGAGTATAGTGAGTTACAGTCTAAATATATTAAATAGACACTTTCTTGATTGGGGTCATAGTGTTCGCCCATATATCTATTATTGGCTTTAGCATAACGTGTGGAAATCATACTGACTCCTCCTCTGATTGCACTTTCTATGAACAAATGCATGTCAATATCTTGAAATAATTGTAATTTTATACCGGTCATTCTAAGACAGGCCTCCCATGTAAGTCCAGGAAGTGAATACATATGTACGGGGTCAAGTTTATAATCCTTTAAACACAGGTCTCTAAATGTCTCAAAGACATCAGCTAGTAGTAATACATCTGTTTTAAGATATAAATCATGATATTCTTGTAAATTATTTATATTAAAATGTGTCCATACATTTTTTGCATGTTCATACTCATTGGGAGAGATATGTTCTTTAGTTAGAGTACTATAAAATGTCTCAATTGGGGGTAGAGATTCTGCAAACTTATCTGGTCCCGTCATATATTCATAGGGAAATACACCTTTACGTTGTAGTAGTGGATTTTGTATGAATCTAAATGTGTTTAAATTGGAAGCCAATTTATATAATGGAAGGGACAGAAAGTTGTATGAATCTAAAAATACTAAATCATCTACAGAGAATGATATATATTTTTCCATATCTTTAGCTATGCAATTTAATTTACGATTAAACTTTCCCAAGTGTTGCATTATTAAATGCCCATCGTAATTTTTCAAGTTATGGAAGAATACTGGTATTTTCTTTGTTACTTTATAGTTTAAATTACAATCATTGTGGGCAGCTCCACGGTATTGCCCAGAGGAATGGCAATGATCTCTCACCCTATCAAAATATAGGGGCTTTTCACAAATATGACAATGTGTTGAGTTTTGGAAAGATGCCTCTTGCTCTGGAGTCATTACAAGAGGAATGTATATTGACATTTGACGTTTAATGAAGTCATAAGTCTCAAATAACCTTTTGAAAAACATGTCCATAACATTTTCACCACTATATAACTCTTCATAAATAATCTTAGAATCTTTTACTACAACAAATGCAAATCCAGATGGAGTATGCTTGTTTGAGTTTATAAAACATTCAAAATCTGCATAAATCACAAATGGGGCTTTAAGTTGATATTTATAGTTTTTAAATTGTAATGTATCTTGTTTAGACATTTCCACTCGTTGGGCATCAAAGTTTTTACAATACGTTATGTGACGTTCTAATTTATCATTAGTGTAAAAATGTTGTAAACACAACTTGCAAAAATGCTTCTTATTCATATGTTTTGTAGAGTGGAACATTAACCTATCAAAATCACGAATTAAACAGTAATGTGATTTACGACCTTCATGTAATAATAATAAATCTACATGAGTATCACTATTTAGTTTGGTTGTTCTTAATGGATATATGAATTTCTGGTCTTCAACCCCAAATACGTTAACACTTATATTATTTTGTCTTTCAAATTTATCTATATCAGATATTTTTACGGGATACTTTATGTTTGTCATATTTAACTGACTTTCATGGGGTAGATAATTAGAGACTCTATTAGCATGTTCATTAGAGTTCTGTGGATATAAAGCTGCTAAAATTGACCAAAGGAAGCATTTATTATCAACATTTTTTATATTTAAAACTGCATGTTTCGATTTAATACTCTCTGGTGTGGGAATGTATGACTTTGGAGTTAATGGCTTATACTTGTAAACATGCAACTGCCAATATTTAGTATGGTCATTTATCCATCCACTGCCCTGAGATTGGTATTTGTGCATGGAAGCGTCAATCTTTAAAAGAGCATTTTCAATTTGGGGTATTAAATCTCTTTTCTCAATAGTTAAGGTGGTAAGGCTTCTAAAATCTGCAATACATTCTTTTTCATTAACTAATTGTCCATTTTGATCCATTGAATATTTTATAAATTTAATTCTCCTTACTAAAGTCCATTTTATCGGCAGAGGACAAGACTGAAGATTATTTTTAAGTTCATTTCTAATCGATTCACCAACAAATTCAATCATTGTATATGGACAATTATTACAAGAATTGACATGTCTTTTAAAATGACCAACCAAATTTTTCTTACAAAAATTACAATTCTTATGACTTTGTAATATATGCGATTTTAGAACCACATTATCATCACAGATTAAATCACATACCTTGCACAGTTTCACCTTCATTTGATGTACTAGCTTGTAGTGGCGGACCAAATTGCTCTTCTTGGAGAGCAAGGCAGCGCAGTGTTGACAGGTCGGCATCACGCACGAGAATGAAATATCACCCAGATGCCACTTCTATATATAGGCTCGTCCCCAGTGACGTCACCACCTGGGGATTCCCCAGTCGCATGACCGCTTCACTTGGCCCTTGTGGCAGTGCCCGTAAAACTATCTAAAAACGCTTATATCTCGAAAACGGCTTGAGATACGGCAAAACGGTTGAAATTCTGGCAAACGTAGTGGGTGTCAACTTTTGATTATAAACAATATTACAACATAAAAAAATCAAAAAGTAAGAAAAAAATTTAACATTATTTTATATGGGTACAAATAAAATTTACCATGAAAAATCGTCTAAGTCCGTAAAACTATCTAAAAACGCTTATATCTCGAAAACGGCTTGAGATACGGCAAAACGGTTGAAATTCTGGCAAACGTAGTGGGTGTCAACTTTTGATTATAAACAATATTACAACATAAAAAAATCAAAAAGTAAGAAAAAAATTTAACATTATTTTATATGGGTACAAATAAAATTTACCATGAAAAATCGTCTAAGTCCGTAAAACTATCTAAAAACGCTTATATCTCGAAAACGGCTTGAGATACGGCAAAACGGTTGAAATTCTGGCAAACGTAGTGGGTGTCAACTTTTGATTATAAACAATAAAACAATATTACAACATAAAAAAATCAAAAAGTAAGAAAAAAATTTAACATTATTTTATATGGGTACAAATAAAATTTACCATGAAAAATCGTCTAAGTCCGTAAAACTATCTAAAAACGCTTATATCTCGAAAACGGCTTGAGATACGGCAAAACGGTTGAAATTCTGGCAAACGTAGTGGGTGTCAACTTTTGATTATAAACAATATTACAACATAAAAAAATCAAAAAGTAAGAAAAAAATTTAACATTATTTTATATGGGTAGCATGCATTTTATATGGGGGAGCGTGTCCAAGTTCGCGTACAAACCTCGCACTGTCAAGTTGATGATTTTGAGAATGGATGTGGATTTGAAATTTTAATAGTATTATACAATGGTATTGAACATTTATATAGGCTTGTATAGGCCGAGAGCTGGATTTTTAAAAAAGTGGTCAAAAAAAGCTCACCATGTTATTCTTATGGGGAAAACGTGCCTAAAGTGGCGTTAAACCATCATATTGCCACTACTCTAATATGATTTTACAACATTTCTAACCATTCCTCTAGACTGATTGGTACACAATGTGTTTATTGAGCTTTATTAATGTAGGCCTACCATTTCCCTATTTAAAAGTATCGCCCTATAAGAAGGGGACGAGGCACTAGCATCTCAGGGGGCTTGTGAAAAACCGATGAGAACCTTTTTTGCAAAGGAGTGGGGGATTGTGGGAGAGCCCTCTCACGTCGAAAAAAAATTATAACATAATTTTATGATTTTATAATTATAAAATTAAACTGTCATAGCATAACCTAACTAACTTGCTGATAATATGAAAAAAAATATAAGATCAAAATCGAATGCAGGTTTACTAATAGGAAAAATAGTTTTGTTCATAAAATAAAATTATAAAAGCCTCAAATTATAAAATTTTGTAGAATTAAGTACTTAAGTTGAGTACTAAATTAAGTAATAAGTTAATTTAAACACTCACAAATTTAATTTATAAAACCTGTGTACACAAATTTAACCAGTCAAATAACTTTTAATCCAAATAAATGTTTAATTTAAAACTATTACAATGGGACTGGTGGGAAAACAATTCTATTACAATAGTATTCCTATTTGTTCTCCAAGGAGACGTTTTGACTTTAGACATAGTTAATTAGATTGTCACAACTATTGATCTGCAAGTCAAAGTTGAGTCTAACTTCCATTGGCTGTATCGTTTCTATTATAGAAGTGCCAATTTAATTTGTCTTTAGTATGAGGAAACTAAATGTTTGAAAACCATGCTCTCAATGAACTGAACTTGTTTTATAATGAATACTTTGAAATATGCTTTTTCTTTTGATATATAAGTTTTTAGACTATCACAATAATTTATTTAAAGGCATTAAATAACTTTGATTTCTGGGGGGATACTTTTTTTGTCATTAGTTTGGATTTGCAAAACAATTGCTTTAGAATAAATTTGGTTTGTTGTTACGTTATTTGAAATTTTAGGAATATAGGCTAAAAAATAAAGCTACCAAATAGTATGTGTATACTGAATAAAATAAAAAATATATTTCCGTTTACAAATTACAATGAACTAAATTTTTACAGTTGGACACATTTTACAAAACTAAACCCATATTTTCTTGTAAAAGACAACCAATTATATTGTGACATACTATAACACAATTAAAACAGAATAAAACTGGATAATCAAAAGTTAAATAAAGGAACATGATGTGTTTACTTAAAAACTTAAGATAATTGTATTTTAACACTGTTTATGTATCCTTCAAAACATGCAAACTTTATAAAATACCATAATGTGGGTATCGTTCTAAATAGCCTTAAAGTTTCTCAAAATTATATTATGCAAGAAGCAAATTCCAGCCGATCCGATCTGGAAGTGGTAACATAAACACAAAGTGGCCTTTTAACTTTTTAAGAGTTTCTGTAAAATTCTGGTTCTTTTGTACGCTTATAGACACAGTTTTATTAGTTTTTTTAGGACAGTTAAACTAAAATGCAGTTAAAGGAGTATGTTACCTTTAATTTGTTGATTTGTTTTGTATTTTAATGATTTGGTTTGATTCACAACGGTAGTAATGTCCCAATCTATCTTAGTAACTAAGTAAATAACTTTAAAATGGTTTTAATTTTGTATTTTACAATAAAATATTGATATACCTATCACGTTACCTTAATTAATTGATAAGATTCATGCCATTAGCAATTTTGTGTAAACTATTTTGAATACAATATCAAAATGTAGATTCGACATGGTAAAGTTGTAGAGTACACTTATATGTTTGGGTTGGTTTGTGTTCAACATTTGCCATAGTTTAGCCAGCTGACTGAACTGAACACAAGTGGAACTACATTGTTCATGTGTTTGTTTATACATACATGGAAGGTCTATTTTGCATACTACGAATGATGAGAATAATATGCAGAAGGGTATGTATGAGAGTAGAATATTAATCTTTTTCTAGTTTATTAGCAAAGTTTTTTTATCGTTAAAGTATTCTTTAATCGTTTGTTATCCAGGCCTAATTTTTAATAACGAATTCAAACTATGGAATTTGATATCTTTAATACATTTGTATTTACTTAATAAATATTTTTTCCCGTAAAAACTAAGCTGTTGAATTAACTGTTGCAGCGAGAATAATTTTATTTGTAGTATTTATAACCAATTACGCGAGAGAATAACAATATTTTTTTGTTCAACAGATCACGTTTTAGCATTACATCGTGGTTAGGCTGCACTCGACACTCTCAGCTCTAAATGCGTTTTATTACAATACAAACCTTATATTACCTGTTACTACCAACTAATACCACGGAATGATTATCATTTATAATTTTTTAAAGTTCTCAACCACACCAAATAGTGTGTAATTAAATAGAAAAAATAAACTTAATAAGTTGTGCTTACAAGTAAGTAAATAGTATTTTAAGCCCAAATAAACAATTGAACGTATTTATTCAATGTAAAAAATAATACATTAAAGAATATTTTAAGAATATTTTTAATTTAATTATAATAAGAGTAGTAGTTCTTTTACTACGACAGAAGTTACTTGTTTTTTAATGAGTGAACACAATCTAAATCAAGTAAAATTCGTTACGTTTATGTATGTGTTTATAAATTGATGATACAAATGATTAACGTGGTAGTGCGCCATACAGTAAAAAAACAATAAAGACCTTTCCATTCCTCATAAAAAGTTATGAAAAAAAGATGATAAAATAATAAACTTGATCTTGTAAACAAAAACATGCATTGTTTACAACACTTGTCACAATTGTTGGCGAAATCTTCGGGGATAAGTAACTTAGATTTAAAGATAAAGCTGGAAATCCTTAGAGTTTTCAACTGTCAAAACTATTGTTCAATACCATAATTATTTTTGTTAAATTTCCACTGTGGTAAATAAAGTTTTGAAAGATATTAATGCTCGAAGTTTATGTAAAAGGTAGTAAGCGTAAACATAAAAACATAACCTTCAAACATATACATTGCCATTAGGTAACTAGACACACAGTATTTGTTTAGTCACATGTTCAACATTACGACGGAGGCCTTGGTTTACTTGACCAAGTTTCTGTGTAACTTACCTGAAGGACACAATAAATACGCACTTAGTCATACTAAACAAATTGAATCTGTGTTGGTTACGTACAATATGGCGTTTCTTTACTTGGCTAACTCTTACTTGGGTAAGTTCAGTTAATTTACTTGGCTAAGGTTAGTTATTGTTACCAAGATGGAAATGTCACAAATTGCTCATGTAGGGTAAAATTGAGTCAAAATGTTATAATGTAAGTGTTTATTTTTTAGCCTTGCTAGGTAAAACAAGTGGTGAAAATCACATATACAATAGAAGAATGTTAGAAGAGATGTTTAATAATTATGAAAAGTTAACATCTGCACTAGATATAAAGATATGTTAGATTTAGCATACTTTGAAACTGATGTCATTCACTCAATAAATTACTAAATAGAATTATAAATCTATTTACTCTAAATAAATTAAGAATACATTTATGTGATATGACGTTAAATGTAAAGTATCGAATGTAAAAAATGAAAACGTCAAGTTTAAAGCTGGCATTCTCAAATAAACCTTTTGTTACTTCTTTGAACATAAAAACTACTTACTAATTTATTAAGTCCCTCCTCCCTAAGTGATGACGCTACTCCCAACTTGGGCAAGATTAAGTGGGCTATTAGCACAAAACTTCGGGATGTAACTTGACCCTTTACATTATCCGGCTTAAACATATGTTTAGTCTGAAAAAATACCTAGGATATTTAGTAATTGAACCCTTTTGAAATAGAGCAATTAAATTTTTTATGCGAGTTTTGAAAAGTAGTGCCAACGTTAAATGACTTAAAAAACTGAATTCCTAGGAACCCTTTTGTCATACAAACGTTTTGTTGCCTTTATCATTATACCCCCGCTGCAACAAACCTGCTGACTAAAGGAAATACCATGCCCGATTGAATTTAAACATTAATAAATAAATATATGAAATAAATAGGTCTGATTGATTTCCTATTTAAATAACATTAGGTAAATAACAAGTTCTTTATGTTTTTGCTAGGGGGGGGGGATACAGTGGGTTTTAAGTCAAATATAATAGTTTAGCATCATATGTATAAACTACCAAATTTGATTAACATTTATTCATAAACAATAAAACTACTGGTTTACTTATTCTCCATATAAATACTCAGTAATGTTATATACATTTTTTCGTAAACAATTAGCTTACAAAAATACTACAAAATACAATGGTTTTGGTTTTTAAATCTTCTATTTTTTGAGGGTCAACATGAAAAAAAACACACACATTTTTATCCTTAAAACCCCCCATAAACTCCTGTTCCCATGGTCAGATCATGCTGGTTTGCGATCTTCTTCAAACAAACGCAGGTGTTTACGTTTGTACCACAAATACTAGAACAGGCACGGTATGGATCATCATTAACATAAAAAAATTATGTCTTGGGCCCAAAAGTAAAAATAATGCTTAAATAGAACTGTCTGAACCATATGTTACTGTTATATAGGATTTGGGCCACCTACGTCATTTTTGTTTTTGTCTATAATCCACCGGTTTCTGTTTTAATATTCGTGGTTGGTACTAAATGTAATCAAAATTGGGTGATTTTTGTTTGAGTTATCGTGCTATCGTGTACACACGGTGCACGCGCATATATACGGAGGTGTTTTGGTCTTTGTGGACATCAAAACAAAAAACTAAATCGATCCCTGTTCTAGGTATTACCATGAGACCTACAGTAATAGCTTATTCTCTGTATGGGAAATTCGGAAGTTACTCAGGTTACCTTTCATTTTACACCCTTTAAAATAAATTTGGATATGTAAGCGTAGCAGCTAAACTATTTAATGTATACGTTAGTCTAATATTCTTGTAAGTACCAACCTTGTAAATTGAATGTATACACAACTACATAACACTGCTAAGTGATTCTTGAGCAATTCAGTAAAAAAATACGAGTAAAATTATTAAATAAATTATAGACCAAATCTCATTTGCAATACCTAATCATGATTTTCTTGGGCTAAAAGCTTGTTTTTGTGTCCAAGTGATGGAGATGAATGTAACTTTATCAACTCTGATGAGACAGACCTAGGACACTATTAACTATCAAGTAAATGTAGTGCAAACACATGCATCTTATATAGTCGTCTGATTAAAAGAAATAAACTTTGAGATTGTTAAAGGAAATAATTTTATAAGATGACGTTTGCCCCTACGGATATATGGCTATTTCTGTGCTATATGAGTGTATTAACATACAAAGACATATGATGGTTGGGCTTATAAAAATAATAATACGATTAAAATTAAGAAAAATGGCACAACCTACTGCGATTTTCTCGGGTGGGAGGTTTGTAAGATAGGTAGAAATGTCTTCAGATTAAAAGTTTCTGGGATTTTAATTCCTCTAAAAGCATGTTAAAGTGTGGAAACACTCTGAGTGAGTGTAAATCATTAAAACTAATATGTGTAAACGTATAAATGTTAAATACAAGTACAGTTGTAAGTTTGAGAGCGCCTAGTATCCCCACTTCTCACTGGGGGCTAAACAAACAGTGATGTATTGTGGAAACGTGACCGGCAAAAAGTTTTTGGCTGCTTATTTTTGGCTGCTACAAATCTCAGATGTATTGTTTAGCTGTCTACGTAGGCTATAACGATTTTAAAGTGTGTGTTTTTAGCTCTCAAATGAATGTTAATTGTGTAATCATTTTATTATCTTACCACTGAAAGAAATATGGATATTAATTATATATAATAATTATATAATTATAATATTATTAAGACAATAGCATGTGTGCATCTACTATAATGGAAAAACACGTCTCCTTTTAACTAATCCATTTTATATTTTTGAGGAAATCATAATCTATTGCCAGTGCACGAGACATTTAAAACCATGCGTTGTATTAAACTGAGAACATTTAGCAACGCTATATTAATGAACAGGATTTTGTTTCCTAACTACGGTAAATTTGGTGTACGAAATAAATAATTTAATACAACTTGGAGACTTGGAGGATCTGCTCCTGTGTCAATGTTAACTCAAACTCCGAATTCGGACCATGTACGACATTTATACCCGCTTCGCGATGTGAAAGTGAAAAGTGTGAAATACTATAGTCACGGAGTAATCATGTTAATCAACGACGGACGAATCAAAATGCCTTGTAAACTGTATGATAAAATATGGTCTTTATAGTCATAGGACTAAAGTGACTTTGGAAGTCAAAGTTGTAATTAGAAGTTTAAAAGATGAAAGCCTTGCTGAAGCTCTTGAGATTTCCTCGGTGACAGATGTGACGATTACCGACATTTACCTAAGTTCGTCAAAGTAAGTCGATTAACTCTTCCCCAGTACCTAATTAAACTTTGGCAACAATCCTTCTTTATTATCAGCTGACGATAACACAGCTGTTCACACTCTGTAGTGGGATATGACGTAGATAGGAACTGTGAGGGTATCAACGATCACATAAGACCAATTGGTCTTATGTGATCGTTGGAGGGTATGTACAACTAAACAGCTGATACTTGTAGAACTACACGCCCACATGGTTGTACCGTTGTAAATGAACCAACACAGCTGTTTGTATTACAGATTTAGTCGTGTCAAATGCCATGTGTGTTGACCTACTAACATAATTGTTCGTACTAGCTGCAACTGTTTCACATGGCAGTTAACATCTCTAGCGGTGATCAGGCGTGTGTAATTCAGAATAAAATCACACCTTTATACAGTGTATATGATAATTTTTATCAGAACACTAAAATATACATTTATTTTATTGTTACATGATATAAAATAAAAACAATATAGGTAATGCAAAAAGGTGTTCACATATCCAGTAGTAATTATTTAGTATTGCCAATACGATATGACGATATTGACAGGGTTTAGTTAATTCTCAGTGTCCTATTTAAACTACTAAAGATATTTAAAAGGGAAAGTAAAACATGTGCTGTATATGGTTTATAAAGATGATGTATTCTTTGCTCCTGAGTGTCCATTTAAATATTTCTATGCTTAAATTACACGGGGAATATTCTGGTTTATATGCCTAAATGGGAATTAACGTTCATGCCATTTAGAAGAAACAATGTTAGGTTTTAGTAATAGTATTTTGGTTTAGTTGCAGCTATAATAATACAGTCTTAAAAACAATTTTGTATTATTTAAAATTTCAAAATTGTTAGGTTTTTAACATTTTAGGTGTTTTTGCAAGAATGTACTTGTATAGAAGGTAATACAAACTATATAGATGTACTGAGTATAAGTTGTTTAAGTGTTGTTACAGACATTTCTTGATCAGTTTCCAATCTGACGAACAGCTGCTAACCAACACTATTATTATGAATTTTTGATGACTAGCTTCCCTTTACACACTTAAACTAGAATCCACCTTCTGAAACACGTTTTCAGTCTTACAACTTATTGTATGTAAAGTTTGCTTGTTCATTGAAAGCATTAAAATATGTCAATCCCCTCACCTTAACACATAAAAATGTGTGTTATCAGTGAAATAATCGCAATGTAAATTTAGTATGAAAAATGCCTAGTAGATATTGGAAAACCTAACAATATATGTCATAATAAGTTGCTCACTCGACCTTATACTCATTTGTTTTTCTTATCACAAAGTTTGTGCTATATCCCTATATTTGGGCAGGATATGTTTGAGCTGTTACCATAAAGGTAGCAAAGAAAAAATAGCGTTGTAAAAAGACAAATTAAATGTACCAATATTTTCATAATATATATTTATATATTACGTAAACAAAATGGTGTGCTTAAATTGATAATCTTGATAAATTACGCTTATATTAATATTGATTGTAAATGTTTAGTTTGTCTAAACGTCTAATGTACTTCACAGTATCGTGGTTATTGTGTAGTCCAGCCACGTCCAAAGCTGGTCTGTATTCAAGGTCCGTAATTGACAGTTGTCTCCTGTAGGCGAATCTGTCAGGTGCAACTGTGGACAACTGTTCTAGTTCTGGGGACAGATCGCAGCTCCAGCTACTATCTGCCAATACTAATACAATACTAGCTCTGGTAACCATTTAACAGTGTAACATAAGAAGTATAATCGAATCATCAGTTAATATAGAGTAAAAATGAATGGCAAACCTAAGAAAGTGACGGTGATATTTTGTGACGTAAATAGAGTGATATAATGAAATACGTACCTTAAAAATAACTTCTTTGTGTTAAAACAGGTATGATTTGTGTTTGGTGAAAATCTCATAAATTTTTACAAACTTAAGTTAGAGATTCTAAAAGTAGTAAATTTGATGAATCTGAAAGATATTCTTAAATCCAACAAGCCATTCAGAATAACTAAATATTTTTTAAATAATTTACGGAACAAATTCTCATGAAGCAAAAACGTCTCTTTCAAAGAGAAATATTGAGTTTAATGTACACATTTAATACAGTTTTAAGCAGAAAAAAAGATGTGTACTCCGCAAGGTAAGTCAATAATACCAATGTCGTTTTTACGTTGCCAGATAATTTGAAGCTTATACATTATAAAAATAAAAGTGTACATTTTTGATTGGTACTGAACATTTTTAATTATGCGTGCAATGTGCAACAATAAACGCTCCATATATGACATGTAAGCCTGTTTGAGAATGTAAAATATTCTCAATGCAATGTAATTAGGCTTTTCTGGGTAGACTATATGGAGCCAAAATTAAATGAATCTTTTCCCTCTAGTTTGCTATTAATATCTTATTGTATTCAAGAAGTTGTCTTAATACATTTTAACTATATCATAGCAAGTTCCTTGTTTATAATTGAATTATGTTTATCATTAAAACTTTTGTCTCTGATGCATTCCTTACAAAACCTTCCTTATCAAGAACATCATTATAAAGAACACCTAAGATGTCTACACTTTAGTTTACGTCCTACACACATTCAAACTTATATATCGATATATAGATTTTTCGATATATCTTTTATTTTATTCGATTAGTTAGGTTAGGTTAACATAACTAACCAAAGTTGAAATATCGCATGAAGTAATCGATATATTAATTCAAATATACGACGTAAACTAAAGAACACCTAAGATATCATATCTAGAAGAATAAATCCGATGGCTTAAAATCTATACATATGTGTCATCCTGCCTATTTCTTAAATTTCCTTACTCGCAAAACGTAGCCTTCTAGTTACGGACACGATCCTTGGTAAGAAAAGAAACTCTTTACACATTTTTTTGGTTTGGGAGATTTTTTGGATTTGATTTTAGGGGTAAAAACATTTATGAAATCTGTTAAGATTACCAATACATTCAAAAATTGTTTATATTTCTGAAGATTTTTACGTATCAATTAGTTCAAAAGTGTGGTCGTATGTTTTTTACACTTGTATAACCGCGTTAACTTATCATTTATTTTTATTTATTGGAGTCATGTTAACTTATAAATTTGTTAACATTTGAATTTTTTTAAACAACGTTACGTCAATTTGTCATGTGAACTGATCCCGAGTATTAAATAAGACTCACCATGTAAGGCATTCATCAAGATAATCTTACATAATCATGGCAGCTTTTAGGATACTGCCTCACAAACAATAATATAGAAGAGGAGGTGATTTAGTCTATTGAAGCTTTAGAAACAAGTGTTAATATCTCACGAAGCTTAAACCGGAGAACACAAGACACCAGCATAAGACAGGAACATGTTGAGGTTTGAGTTATCACCCGTCGCTTCATGAACTCTGTTTCCAGAATTTCCTTTAAACAAGCAAAGCCTTTCCCGATTGTACCTTTTTAACCACATGAATAGCTTAACCTTAATTTAAATTTGTTTGACACTTGTAAAGAAATACAAATTGTTAGATATCGTTTTATGTTTCTGCATGATATAGTTCTTAATGTATAGAACACTAGTTCTATTTCAGTATATTAACCAGTTACCATAAATAGGTTTAATTAATTTTTATACCTCTCGATACATATTACATTTTTAGTCATATTTTTTCCAGGAAAAAATAGTCGAAAACACGCCGTTGGATTTTATACAGGCCTATAAATTTTAATTATGTTTGCTCAAAAGAAGAGTGACTCAGATAAGAGGAAAAATCTTATAAATATGAAAAATGACTGCAAGGTTCAACAAAGAATAACAAAAGAGATGAAAACAACACAAAGAGTACATCACAGACATTTTATCATTTTTAAGCTACTCATTTCTTTTTTAAAGAAGTAGTCTGTAAGTTGTCCATCAAATGTTGTGTGAATATTTAAATCTCCTGAAGCTCATAACATGTGATTGGGAATCTAAAAAAAATCTCTTATCCACAATAAATTAAATTAATGTATAGCACTACAACATATTCTCATAATATTGTACACGAATATTATTGTAAAGCGTTTGAGATAGTATATCTTAATGTATTAGGCTATACTTAATAATATCTATAAAAGCAAAAACTTTAAAAAGATTAAAAAAGGTTTTGTGAACAGTATTATATAGGTATACATATGCGGTTATAAAACTAGGAAATAACGAAGGTTTCCCAACTAAGAAATGATAAAGGATTCTGACAGTATATTTTGGTGACAGTATGGAAATTCATCATTAGCAAAGAGAATCCTAAACACTTTATTTGCTTTATTTAGATGGTGTAAATATGTAATATCCAATACATCTAGTATACACTGATACGACACAAAGTTTAATATAAAAACTATCAAACTATTGATTTCATCTCACCAATTCCGAAGTAGCAGTGGAGATGTCAGATAGGGGAGATTTACGTTCGTGTTGTTCTTCCAACCCTTTTAACCGAACTTGGGATGAATCTAAATTAAGATCATAAATCGGAACAAAACTGAACTGAAACTCAAAAAACTTGTGTTAAAGAGTTAGTCTAAAAGCATAGTTATATGTTGAATTAGGGTTTTTTTATGGACCTTAAGATAACAGTGTGATCTGGTATGTAAACAAAATAGTGTACATAAATAAATATGATTTTACAACTACTTAATTTTAAAAACATTTTATTACAAATGCAAACTGTCACTTTGGATTGATTAAATTAAACTTTAAATTAGTTTACTAACAGTTGCATGGACGCCGGTTGTTAACTATTGGAGTGAGTAGGTTTGCTCATGAATAATTTATTTTCACTTCTCTTTAAATCATGTTTACTTACTACGTAATTTTCAGCCCCTTGGGACCGAGCTTTGCTTGGAAAATTCGTTAGTATACTCGTCTGAGGGTAGGCTATTATTTGGTCAATATCATTTATCCAAATATTGTTTTGCAGGCTTTTTAACGGCGCACAGTAAGTATCACCTAATCCATTTCAAAATATTCTCTTTAAAGCTATAAAATTTAATTTTAGCCAATAGCATATCATGGTTCATTGAACCAAATGCATAACATTAATCAATCTTTACATAGAAGAAATAACTATATAGGGTAATTTATTTTGTGAATTTATATATCTAACCTTTTGGCATTAAGCTATCTTCTTTAATACCTTTTATATGGCTGGTAATATTATGATGGCCTGATGATACTAATTTTCTTGGACTTTTGAAACCGTTATAAAAATGTATATCTTTAACAAAGATTGTAGTAGCAAAGTAATCTAGGCCTATTTGCTATTAAAATTTATATAACATAGCTTGTAATACATTGTAGTTTAATTAAATAATACAGTAATACAAGCACGTATTATTGTACGCTTATTACTACTATATTTCAAACAAGGTGGAAACTACAATAAAATTCTAAACAATGAAGCTGTTAAAATATCACATTACAATATTGGGTACATTTTTTATTAATAGGCCTACTTATTATTTAATTATGTTTTTTCAATTTCATATGATGCATTAGTTACTTTTTAAATGTATTTCAAAAATGAATTTTATATTCAAGTTAAAGATACAAACTACTTATACAAACTTACATGAACAACCGATGTTGCACTAAGTTGGTCACTATTATTTTATCAAACCAATCCTAGTTTAAGGATGGACGACCTCAAACATACAAATAACAGTAGCAGAAACCGTCCATAAACGGTCCTTCCTTAACTTGAGAGATTAGCATTTTTTCAATATCACCATATCTCATTGCTCAAAAATTTAATATCGAACACACAAGTATACTTGACATAAACAATTATATTTACTCATATCAACTCCATTTCCACAAATACAAAAATTAAATTAAATAAATAATTATTAAATATTTAAAAAGAAATACAACTATTTCCAACAAATTATTAATTTTCAAACTGCTTGTTTGTTCTTGAAGTCTAACTCAACAAAGCCGATGATAACAGCTCAACAACTCGATAAAATCTTTCTTGGAAACTTATATACCTAGTTTTTTCCTCAATTAGCAAAAACAGTTCTTCAGTAAGATATACTTAGCTATACGAAGCATGATATTTTGCTCCCTTAAGAATTTCATAAAAATTCTTTAAGAAAATAACATGTTTAACCTACAAGGAATTATATAAAACAACCTTAGCTTATAAGGATTCTATGTTGTTTCATGGTAAATATTTAATTTTTTAACAAAATACTAAACTCAGCATTTAGATTGAAAAGTATTCTTATTGACAAAACGTTTGAAACTAGATGGAAAAGTGTGAAGCGAATCGAATTTATAAATGGAATCAAATTAATTTATCAAGAATAATATCCAACCTATAATTGATATACAGTATTTTTTATTTAGCTGTATATAATTTGTGTATAAAATCCTGAGAGAAGGTACTGCAATCATAAAACATACAAAACAATAAAGTAAATTTTAGCTGTGAAACAAAACGTAAAATGGTTTCTCAGGACCAAGGCAGGGATAGTTTACTATCTTATGCATTCCCAATGGTTATATACTCGAGAATCGTTCTCGTTTCGAATGATCGTTTCTGTCAAAGTTTTATTGAAAAACTTTTCACCCAACTTTTGATATAAGCACAGTGTATTGTGTTACAACATTATTGCAGAGATTTGTATACGTTCAGTCATGTATATGCTATGTATCTGTATCTAGTTCGAGTTGAAATAGAAATAATTATTATCTTGTATTAATGAAAATTTGATTGTTTTTCAATCAATTGGACTAAATGTGAACAATAAGAACATAAATGGTTTGATAAAATGTCACAGGCTTTTATAACGCATTAACAAAAACACTTCTATTTCGTATTTAGTTTATTTTTCTGGGCTTTTAAAGGGCGCAGAAAAATAAACCACCAGACAAAAAGGAACATAAATTATTGTAAACAAGATTATTCATAAAATATTTAAGTACAGTTTTGATATCATTTCAATCAGATTTATGCATAATATTAAGTGCCCCGGCTGAATTTTCCACATGGTCGCTTTAGTTCTTCTTCATTTTTACATTTTATTTTCATTAATTTTATGCGTCTTTGTTTTGTTAAAACAAAACCAAATAAATGTTGGTCCTGAAACTAATAAATTCAACATGTAATGTTTATAAACTTGTTTCAAAAAGATAAAGTTTTTTCAGTTATGTGGCAGAAATAAACTTCTCTCCAAACGTTATAACATTTGTACGTATATTTAGTGGTTATGTAATGGAAGGAAATCATGAAAATAAATGTTATAGTTCGTATCATTACCAAACAAAAATAATAACTAAACAATGTAACATAACTACACCATATTTTTGAACCTTTTTCAATTTTTAACTTCTCAGCTAGGCCAATGCAAAAGTTCCGTCCAAGATCCTTCATGATCATATACATCAAGCTACAATCATCTCTAACACAATACAGTAGTGTATATTAATCGGTTATAATTCTAATTTTACGCAAAAGAAGACACATTTGTATAAAGTTAAGATTGCCAAAAGAAATCTTTAAAAAACAAAATCCTTGAAATAAGAATACAAAAGAGATGAATTAAGGTGCCTGCTACCCGTAATTCTAATGAATTTTGAGCTTCTTAGAAAGTTAAATGTCACGTCTTTAAACAAAAAGGGTCCAATATCTCGAGGAGGCAAAGGATTCATCCCAGTCCCAGAGGAGCGCTAACTGAAACTAACTTCTTGGTGAAAAATAGCTTCTCTGTCTTATCAAGAAAACACTTTACATCATGTTGAAAGTCCCACGCGAGTTTTGTCACATTACTCTATGTATTGAATCTCTCTAGAATAGTGAATGGGCGAGCAATTTATACAGATGACAAAAGTAATTTTGTACTATAAATGAGGAATATAAATTGAATTTATACATTGAAAAACGATTTTAACATAGTGGCACACACGTTCCTTGATACCCACGCTAGCAAAACTCGTTTCATGTTTATTAGTTATATTTTGCGTATAAATTATAATCTATTTTCGATTATTGTACAAACTTTGGCTTGAATAAATTCGTATTGTGTTCCTATGACAAGAAATTATACACTAATTGCCTTCTAAGAATCTAGTAGCTCTGCTGCTAGGAAACCTCACATATCAGGCAACCTAAAACTGTTTTCGATCACTAGGCCTGCACTGAACCAAAGGCTAAATCATCATGCGTCATCCAATTTATCTAACCTAAATAAACTGAAATAATACGACATAAACGATTTGTTATTACAATACGGAAGTTAAGCCTACAAATGCCTATGGAATGTTTATCGAAAATTAGTGTAATCAATTGGCGTATAAACTTATGCCGTACACAAATTCAAACTTTGAGTCTATTAAAGTGATACAGAGCTAAATATAAGAATACAATTATCTTTTATTATGAATTGTTGTAAATACCTGCAATTTGTAATCTGAAATGTCGCGGTATTCGTAAAATATAGACATACGAGTCATCCTAGGACCATTGCTAGAGGTCTTCATGCTGCATTTGAAGATCGTTAACATTAAAAATAAATAAATACGACAGATTATTAATAACACTAAGAATTAAGATGAAAAATTAGAAGTTTATGCTGTGTGGTGGGGCGCGGGAAACGACGGACATGTTATTTGTTGATAACTCAAAAACTAAAAGAGGTAATGGTATGGTTTGAATTTGAAGTTGCTTGGAATAGCAAGGGAATGTAAATTTGTTTTAAAAATTTGTTGTTGTTTTTAGATAATACTATAATATTGGATACCAGAATAAAGATTAGTTCATAATGAATGTGATATTTGAATCAGGGTAAAGAAATCTGCAATTTCTAGAAAAATAGAGGTTATTGCGTAAAATTCCATCTTTTTTTAAAAAAAATGGCCGCCATTTTGAAACGGCTAAAGATAATTTAGTTTTGTTTTCACCAAAATGTTGTTTTAATAGGACTTTAAAATAAGGTATAGTATGATATAGTAGTTTAGTATGATGATGTTCGTGTGTAATATTTCCGAGATTTGAACTAGTGACCCTCTGGTTTTTGAACATCCTGTATTCTAAAAACATTTAAAATATTTTTACGTCTTTTCATGGGGTTGATTTAGTGGGAAATATTGTTATTTCCTCAATGTAGGACCAACGGTTTGTCTGAAATCAATTTGAGACACCTTACTTGAACCACCTTCTATAGTATATTATTATTTTTTGCATTCATTACTCTATTTTCAAAAACTTATTATTTACTGTTGGACGTTTATCACGATAATGTTGTCTGCTTTAAGTAAAATATTAATAAACGTTGGATTCACAAAGCAGCCTGGTCCTATCAAGTAAAGACGTTGAGCAAACAAGTCAACAAAGCAATAAAGATCAACTGTTTCTGTGAAGAGTCGATTGGATTTTCTCTCTTCGACCAGTTTTACTGAAGACAATTGAAACAGTTACTTCAATGGCCTGATTTGTTTGTGGCAATAATTAAAGATGACATACATCTGAATTTGTTTATATTTTCATAGAGTCCCGTTGGTGAGCCAAAGCGATTATAGTTAAAATATAATGTAGCAAAAGGACTAAACCGATATTCGCCTACAACTAATAACAATAACCATTATTATATATGGAACACTATAATATTAATATATATAGCTGGAAGGCAAAACACTGCAATGTTTCATCCAACTAGACAATTACATTTCATCTCCGTATGAATTTACTGGATTCACATTAGGAATAACACTAAATACTAATAATTACCTTAAAAAATTTTTATATTAAATATAATTTGAGTAATTAAGCATAAACTATCTAAGCTGGGATATACTGGGTGTCCATAAAAACGTTTCAGGACTTCAGGAAATGAATCCCCATACTAAAAGGAAGAAAAAAGTTCATCGGAAGGTATGTCCGAAAATGCATATTATTGCCGTTTGAATTTTTCATACTTAAATAGCTCAAAAACGGCTAATTCTATGAAAAAATGTCACGTATACTTTTTCCTTTGCATTTTTAATTTCCTATCAAACGATACCAAGACCAAATAGATCGGACGAAAAATAACTAAAATATAACGTTTTTTGTGTAAAAATAAGGCAAAGTTAGTCGGGGAACCCTTATTTGTAGCCTTATTATTACACAAAAAAAGTTTTATTTCAGTTATTTTTCGTCCGATCTTTTTGATCTTGGTATTGTTTGATAGGAAATTAAAAATGCAAAGGAAAGTATACGTGAAATTTTTTCATAGAATTAGCTGTTTTTGAGTTATTTAAGTTAAGAAAATTCAAACGGCCGCCATTTTGAAATTTACAATCGGAACAACTTTATTATTTTTTCTATTATAGGTCTTGTGTATATTAACATTTTTACTAAATTTCATAATCATCGAATAAAAAACTTCACAGATAATAATATTTTTGTATAAAAAACAAAATGGCGGATATGTGGGTTAATATGCATTTTCGGACATACCTTCCCATAAGCTTTTTTCTTCCTTTTAGAATGGGGATTTATTTTCCAAAGTCCTGAAACGTTTTTTATGGACAACCAATAGAATGATTTTGATTTGAAATGCTATTTGTATTTATTTTTTTTTATTAATGTAGTCTTGTATATTTAAAAAATGGTTTTTGTTTTCCGAGTTCGTTTGGTTCTTTCTACTCGACCGATTTTCGTGATTGAGGTCTCAAATTGAGGGTGAGCACACACAAATTCGGCTTATACGTAAACTAAATCTGTCCCCCATGTATTTCTTATGGGAGTAAAATTTGGTTTAATTTTATGAGTTCGTTTGGCTCTAATACCCGACCGATTTTCATGATTAGGTCTCAAATTAAAGGTATGCACGCACGGGTTTCATATTTAAAACCAGCATACATTTATTTTCTGTATTGCTCAACCAAAAAAATACATAAATTTGATTTATTTTCTTGTTATTACTCCAATTTAATATACATTTATCCAGTTATAATTATATGATCCTATATATTTTGGTCTAAGAACCTTCAGTGAAATACCGGCTTTTATTTAAACTATTAGGTATTCAAATCGGACGAGTTTCAGGCACACACAGGGCAACCAACATAAAATTATTTTCCATACGGTTTTTCTATGATAAAAAAGCAATAGCTCCAGTAATGTTTATGTTTTTTTATATGTTTTAGGCTCAAAATAATCAGTAAACTATAGGCTTTAATTGATTGTTTGTATCAGTTAAGTTCAAGATAGTGTAATACTAATACTCAATCAAAATTCAATTTATTTTATTTCTCGGATATGATATTTATTCCAACGCTGCGGAGCAGCATGGGTACAGCATGCATTTAGTTTTCTACATTGCAAAATCTCCTATTAGGGTATTGTTAATTTTTATTGACCAGGTTATTTCTCCGAATAGGCTTGGCACATGCATTTCTTGTGTGGTAACAAAATGCAGTTTTACAGTTTTGGGTTACTTAATAGGAAAACCCTAATTTTTATTTTTTGATTATTATCAATCATAGAGGTGGGGACTATCAATACTATGTGTGTATTGTAACCCAAATATGAGCAAATGATGAATGCATAATGGAGTGTGATGATTTGTGTAGCTTTCTGTAAGGTCTGTAAGCTTTCTGTAGCCAGGAACATTTTTTAAAGCCCAAAGATCAGGAATTTAATTAAATTTAATAATTTAATTCATATCTCTTCAATCATATCTCATATTCATAATCATATTCATAATCATATTCATATTCATAATCATATCTCATATTCATATCTCTATAAGCCGTTCATGTGTAAGAATAGTATTGAAGAGACTTCTCTAACCTAAAATTAGTTAACTTATTGAATGCCGCAATTGTATGTTAAACCATAAAAACTTCTGGTGAATATAATAGTTTGTTTCGTAAGAATAAGTAAATGTATACTGAATAATATCATTATAATGTATAATACTATAATATTATACCATAATATTATTATAATATAATAATAATTAGATTTTTTACCAACTATATATTGATTAACCAATTCAAAAACTAGCTACGTAAGCACCCAAATCAATTCCGTAACCAAAATAGCGCAATTACATTCTAAATACTTAAAGAACGAAATTTAGGACGAAGCAAAACAAAACTTATGGATTCTTTGGTTGAAAACTTTCGTTCAAGAAGTCAACAAACCAATAACTGGATCAACCGTTTCTAAGTTCCTGATTGAATCGTCCCTTATCTACTTCGGGTAAGGGATGAACTTTTCATCCAAAGCCATCTGTATTAAACACCTATCTTCTTTTGATACCACGTATATAATAATCTAATAATCCTATGGATTCTTTATCTTATTTCATGGTGTTTAGTAGAACAATATACAATGGTAATCTAGCTTACTTTTAAACATAATAAATACTCTCACACTATGTTGAGTAATGCTATTTGTAGTTTGTGTTATTCAACGTTTACGAATTAATGCAAATAAGTTGGAGTAAAAATTAAATAGCATTTCAATTTGTAATGATTTTAACAATTTTCCACATTATAACCGTAGGTTTCATGGTAAGACCTGGACCTGTGACCAATAAACTTTCACGTTTTCATGTCCCAGATACCAAAAACACAATTTGTTAGGATTCATATACTCTACAGGGTGTATTCAGACTCTCTGGACCGATTTTGTATATTTGCTCAATAGTAATTATCAGTAAACAAATCATATAAACATTTGTTTTAAATACTTGGTTTTCTGCAATTATGTCTGTGGTTTTTACAAAGTTCCATGTAGTAGCAAACAAAAGTACTTGTGCAACTTAATGTTATTTAAAATGCAACGAATATGACATGTTTAAGAAAGTAATTAAGTGAAAATTTTATGAGGATAGAAATTTGCAGGTTTGCTGTGGTTGAGATGTTTAATTAAATATATGAAAATTATAAAAACAATTATTACTTAGAACAAATCTTACACTATCATTTGTATTAACTTTATAAACAATTACTTTATTTTTTCCTACTAGTGGCCTTGTACTAACTCACAAATTTTTTTGTGTGATAATTTTACTATTAAATACTCACACATAATCATATAAATGACTTTTTTTATAAATATTTTATTTGTTATCTAAAATTTAATGCGTAACAGTAAAAACATGCTAATTAAATAGTAAAGTAGGTATGTGGATTAGGTTATTGATTCATAATTAAGTAAAGTTTGACCACATAAAGGCGATTATCTTTCGACAGACATACTTGGAGAACTAATTGAATCATCCAGTATCACAATGCAAATATTATAATGTAGAGTTTGTAAAATTCGCGTGCCTATGTTAGGTTTACGTAGTACAGTACATACAAGTTTTTATTTTTTATTTTACTCATAATTTTTACCTTGTTACAGTGTTAAAAAGTCCAACTTCTTTAACATTCAATTGTTTATATACATTTTACATGCATACAAATAACTCGTAATAACCTGAAAGACACACATAACAAATAAATTTGCTAATTTTTATGATTAGTAAAGTTGAACCAATTTTGGCTCAACCTGTTCATTTAGGATAGTTTACTTTTTTCACCGATAACATTTGTTACACGTCATTCTTCAACCTGGATTCATTTTTAACACCTTTTCTATATTTTCACATCTTAGCATTTATTCATTTTTGCAAAACTTACTTTAAAACGTACCCCAAGGTTCTAGTAGAGAATTACAAACTTGGAAAGTCATTGTTATTTCACTAGTTTAACCCGTTGTAACATAAGGATGATCGAACCTAAACTTAGAAATAACAGAGCTGTATAAATCAACAATAATATTGCAATTGTTTTCTCTTAGGAAAAAAAAAAACTGTAGATCAGTATATCATGCAGTACTAAAACCTTACTTAGAAATATAGCTCTTACAATATTCATTGGGTAAATATTTAGATTTTTTACTATTGTTCCAAATAAAAAAAAAATACTATTTATTGTTTTACTATAATTCAAAATACATGATTTTGTAAACACATTATCAAAGTGCTTGTCCCTTAATGTATACTATTTTGATATACCTTAGTATGATAGTAT